>NC_140582.1:819210195-819355195 GCF_964204655.1 Triturus cristatus
CAAAAAAACAGTCTTAAAAAAAGGTAAAAACCAAGAAAAGGGGGCAGGGTAGAAACACCTGACCCCCTAGGCCTGCTTAAGGGGACCCCCGGCCCAAAAAAGCATTTACTAAACAAACAACCCCCCCCAAAAAAAAAGAAAATCGGCAGAATTTGCGCTGGGTGCACGAATCCTTCTGAAATGTTTTTACAAAACGAAGCGCAGTCTCCCGTGCTTCGTTTACATGAGCCCCGGGGGTGCCAGGCACCGGGGGCAATACAAAAATATTGTCCCCCGCAGCCGGGAACCGTCACCTCCCCGAAGTATTTTTTTTTTCTTTCTTAATTAGAGGCATTCAGGAGGTGGGGGGGTATGCTCCTTCCCCCTTCACACTGCCCCCCTCACACTGCCCAGGGGACCACCACCTCCCTGGGGCTTTGCACACGGAGGGAGGGGGGGCCACGCGCCCCCCCTCCTGGAGCCCTTCATAGCTCTGGGGACCGCCATCCCCCAGGACTGGCTACGCCAATGTCCTGAGGAGCCCAACCCTGGGACATTGCAGTTTGCAATGACAGGGCGGGAGGCCTGCTCCTGCCCAGTCATTGCAAACTTCTGCTTTGCTTCGTGGAAGCGAGAGCAGGAAACCTGCTCCTGCTTCCATTAAGCAAAGCAGTATTTCTTTTGGACAAGGGAAGCTGCATGTCTGCAGCTCCCAGTGTCCAAAGCAATGCGGTTCTCGCAGGAGGCAGGGAGTCGGCTATGGACCGCTGGGGAATTGGGGCTCCTCCTGCGGTCCTCAATGCGATGGCCGGCACCGGGGATGGGGTGCCCGAGGCCAGAAGTGGCCCAGGAGGGGGCCACTTGGCCCTTCTCCTGTAGTAATATATATACTTTTTTTTAAATAAACGAGACCAGGTTCCAGGGGATGCGGTCCCTTGGGCCAAAAGTGGCTCAGGGAAGGGGGGCCATGCGCCCCCCTCCTGAAATAAACAAATAAATTAGCCAATGCCCTGGGGGATGGTGTCCCCGGGGCGGATACCGAATAATGAAAGTGGGGCGTTATTTTTTTCTATCGATTTTAGAGTTGCGACCCCATCGCGGCCCCCATATAACGTCACGCTGGATTCGCTGTCCCACCTCAAATAAATGATTTAATAGTATATAATTTAGAAGGTAGTGTTGCATTTGTGAACTTGCTTTATAGAGGTAGAGTGATTGAAGTTAATTATAAGATTACATTTGATAAAGTTAGTAAAAATATATAAAATTAAAAATTTTAAGTAAGGCCTGAAAAGTGCATTATGTTGTAGTACATTGAAATCATGCTTTTGCAGATTTGCGACAGGTGCGTGAATCCACAAAAAATAAAAAAAAGATTATGTAAAAAAACATTGTTTCACTATTGTGTTATAGGGTGGCTCTAAAAAGAGCCCTTGTTTTCATTGGGAAAGACTCTGTTTCTTTGATCTGTGAAGTGTACCCCATCACTTCTGTAGATGTCATCTATACCAAAACATAGATTGTTATAGATGGAGCCCATTCGAGGTAAGCAGAAACAGCTTTTTGACATTCTTACTAGCTTTCTCAATCGGTGGACAGAATTGATTTGACCACTTTCATTTCTGTCTTTGGCATATATTAGAGTATACAAAGACAGTTTGAGGCAAAAGCAACATCAATTGTGCAAAGGTGTCCTTCATTAGCATTTTCAGACCTACCCCAGTCAATGTGCCTAGGTCATTGCCACCACAGTGCACACTCATGAGGTCAGGGGGGTTGGAGAAGCAAAAAGGTTTCAACCAAAGGCATCAATTGGTGCCACTTTAGTCCACTCTGTCCAATCCATTTAATAGCCGCATTTTGCAAAGCTAGGTCTTTGTCAATACCTCTGCGTTCAGCATACCTTTTGTACCAGAAAACATAGCTGTACCCAACCATCCATACTGAAAGCATCTTGAACGGATGTCTGGAAGTAATGAAAAGATGTCTGCAGCTGAGGTAGTCGGTTGGTAGAATGAGAGGTATCTAAAATGGTGGACAAGATGCAGTTTTTTAAAAGGCAGATAATTGATTGGCTGTTTATGAACATCGTACACTCAAAAATAGGGTGCATGTTACTTTCTTTAAAAAGCATGTTTTTTATTGGTTATTAAAAAATGTTTGAAAGGTACAGTGGATAGGATAAGGTAATATTTTGCAAAAGTCAACCACACCTGCTGTTTGCATTTGTAACCTTGTGTGCTGAACTTGAAAATATGGTGAACTTGTGACCTGCCTGCTCAGTTGAATGTTGCACAAACTGATACTATGGAAACTGGGATTAAGCAGACAGAATCTTAACTGTGGTTTTAAAATATGGAATTGTAATTTATATACAAGTGATATGTTATTAAAGTAAGATTTCCCTAATCAGTACTAAGTTTAGAAGTGGTGTGTTCTTAAAAAATAATGCTAGTATTATTAGTAATACGTTTTTGAACTTCCGTATAGATTTGCAGCTCCACCGCGATAGTACAAGGAGGGAGTTGCGACTCCAGAAAATTCCACAACCAGTTTGGGCACTTTAATGAGACACTTGGTAAGCGTTAATATGTCTAACCAATAGAAATGTGTTTTACAATTTGAAATAATGTAGGAAGTAATGTGATTTGTTACTTACTTTTATTTGTGAAGAGAAAGAGAGGGAAAGTTTGCCATTACTGGTTTTACCTTGTTGACAGTGGTTCATTACATTGATTGTGAGCATAAGAATATCTTAAATGAGTTTCAGAGATTTCATATTCTACAAAACTATTTGGAAGGGGAGTTATAAATTTGTGAGGTGTATTATGTATTAGCTTTATTTTCAAACTTTAAAAATTATTCAAGAACTGTGACGTTCAAAATATATTATTAAATGTAGAGATGTGTATTTTAGTTTGTTTATTGTACTTAAATGGTTGAAATAGATTGTGTATAGTAATATGTGTATATTGGAAGATGGATTAGCGATTATGGTAGTTTGCATTAGTGTGTGGAAATGTACAATTGAAGTATACAGCATTATTTTAGGTGTAGGTTTCAAATTGGAAGTGCACTCTGTCGAGTTTTAAGGTGTGCAAGGACTTGTGACCGAAGATTGAATCTACTTGTATATTATTCTCATATGTCTTATACATTTGAAGATGCATGATGTATAACAGAGAGGTGTTGTTGCTTTGTATGTGGCTAGGCTCAAAACTGTGAGTAGTAGGAGAATGGTGAAGTTGCAGCACAAAAGTGCGGTTTTAAAACATGTTGACAAAGTATTAGAGATTAGGCTACTTTTAATAAGTCTCTAGAGAGGTACAGTTGAAATATGCCACATCATTTTTGGTGTTTGCTTGAAATGGGAGGGGTATTCTGTGAATTTTTTCAGGTGTGCATAGTGTTGTGATTGAAGAAAGTCTCTACTAGGGAATATATTCGGATATGTGTTATGTATCTGAGGATACTAGATGTATAAAACACACGTATGCATCTATTTGCATATTTCTTTTAAATATGATGCTGCTAGCAAAAGGTACAGACATATGCATGCATGCTTTCAGGAATAAGGTGAGACTTACAGCTGAGACGTGAAGAGTTGCTGCTTTGTATTTGGCTAGGTGTAACTCTCTAACTAGTTGTAGAATGGTAAAGCTGCTGCACAAAAGTGAGGTTTAAGACATATTTGCAGAGAGATTAGTTATTAGGCTAAATTGTATGATTCTGTGGTAAGCTACACTTTATATATACCGCATAATTTTCAGTGTCTGTTTGAAATTTGAAGTGTAGTCTGAAGTTTTAAGATGTGGATGGTTTTGTGACTGAGGTATGTCTCTATTTGCAAATGTATTATGGCACGTGTTATGCGTCTGAAGATGACAGACGTATAAAAACACAGGTATACATCTATCTATAATTCTTTCATATATGATGCTGTAAGCAAAAAGGTACAGATACATACATGTATGCTTTTAGAAATATTGGGAGACTTACAGCAGTAACATGTGAAGGGTTGCTGCTTTGCTCTTAGCTATGCTCAATACCCGAGTAGTAGTAGAAGAGTAGTGCAGTAGCAGCAGTAGAAAAGTGATGTTTAAGATAAGTTGGGTGATAAATTAGTCATTATGGTACTTTGTGAGAGTCAGTGGAAAAGTTCACTTGGAGTATGCCACATAAATCTAGATGTGTGTTTGAAATTTGAAGGGCAGTCTGTCAAGATTAAAGGCCTTTATGGTCTTGTGAGTGAGGTATGTTTCTGCTTGCACATGTATTCTGATGTGTTATGCTTTTGGCAATAGGTACGATACAAGCATGCATGCTTTTAGGAATATGGTGAGACTTATGGCAGAGACATGCGATACGTTGTTGCTTTATATTTGGCTAGGCCCAACATTCTGAGTATTTGTAGAATGGTGAAGCTGCAGCACAAAAGTGAGTTTTAAGACATATTGGCAGAGAGATTAGTGATTAGGCTACTTTCTAGGAGCGTGGGGAAATGTACACTGAGTATACCGCAGAAATGTAGGTGTCTGTTTCAAATGTAAAGTGCAGTATGTCAAGTTTTAAGTTTAAGGTCTGCATGGTCTTGTGATTTTTGTATGTCTGTATTTGAACATGTATTATCATATGTGCTATGCATCTGAAGATGCTGGACGTATAAAATACAGGTATACATCTTTTTGTTTATTTCTTTTATATATGATGATTCTTTTAAAAGGTAGAGACATATGTATGCATGCTTTCAGGAATATGGTGAAACTTACAACTGAGTTATGTAATAGACTGCTTCTTTATATTTGGCTAGGCCCAACACCCTAAGTAGGCGAAGAATGGTAAAGAAGCATCACAAAAGTGAGTTTTAAAGCATCTTAGGAAACGGATTAGTGATTAGGCTAGTTTGTATGAGTGTATGAAAAGGTACATTTAAAGTATGACGCATAAATGTAGGCGTCTGTTTGAAATGTGAACTGCAGACTCAAGTTTTAAAGGTCTGGATGGTCTTGTGATTGGTGTATGTCTCTACTTGCATATGTATTCTCATACGAGTTATGCATCTGAAGATGGTAGATGTATAAAATATAGCTATATCTCTATTTGTATATTTTTTCTATATATGGTAGTACTAGTAGAAGGTACAGACACATGCATACATGCTTTCAGGAATATGGTGAAATGTATGACAGACTCATATGTAGGTTTGATGCTTTATATTAGGGTAGGCCCAACACCATGAGTAGTTACAGAATGGTGAAGCTGTAGTACAAAAGTGTACACCATGTCATAAACCTCCCTTTTGTGCTGCAATTTCACTATTCTGCGACTACACAGGATATTGGGCCTAGTTAAATATAAAACAGAAACCGATCACATGTCTCAGCTGTAAGTCTCCAATCATCCAGGCACTACTGATGCACTCATCCATGCACTGAGGCACTATGTTTGCACTCCTTCAATCAGCCAGGCACTACCCTTGCACTCATGCAATCACTCAGGCACTATGTATGCACTCCTTTAATAACCCAGACACTAACCCTGCACTCATGCAATCACCCAGGCACTACCCATGCAGTCTTTCAATCCCCCAGCCACGACCCATGTACTTATAAAACCACCCAGGTACTACCTATGCATTCCTCCTATCATCCAGGCACTACCCCACACTCATCAAATCACCCAGGAACTACCTATGCACTCCTTCAATCACCCAGCTGCTACCCATGCACGTATAAAATCACCCAGGCACTACCTATGCACTCCTCCAATCACCCAGGCACTACCACTGCACTCATGCAATCACCCAGGCACTATCCATGCACTCCTCCAATCACCCAGACACTACCCATGCACTCTTCCAATCATCCAGACATTACCCCGTCACTCATGCAATCACCCAGGTATTACCCAAGCACTCCTTCAATCACTAAGGTAGTACCCATGCACTCCTCCAATCACCCAGACATTACCCCTGCACTCATGCAATCACCCAGGCATCCTCCATGCATTCCAATCACTTATGCAGTATCCATGCACTCCTCCAATCACCCAGACATTACCCCTGCACTCATGCAATCACCCAGAGATTACCCCAGCACTCATGCAATCACCCAGACATTACCCCTGCACTCATGCAATCACCCAGGCACTACCCATGCAGTCTTTCAATCCCCCAGCCACGACCCATGCACTTATAAAACCACCCAGGTACTACCTATGCATTCCTCGTATCACCCAGGCACTACCCCACACTCATCAAATCACCCAGGCACTACCTATGCACTCCTTCAATCACCCAGCTACTACCCATGCACGTATACAATCACCCAGGCACTACCTATGCACTCCTCCAATCAACCAGGCACTACCACTGCACTCATGCAATCACCCAGAGATTACCCCTGCACTCATGCAATCACCCAGACATTACCCCTGCACTCATGCAATCACCCAGGCATTAACCATGCACTCCTTCAATCACCCAGGCATTAACCATGCACTCCTTCAATCACCCAGCCACTACCCATGCACTTAAAAAAAAATCACTCAGGCACTACCTATGCACTCCTTCAATAACCCAGCTACTACCCATGCACGTATAAAATCACCCAGGCACTACCTATGCACTCGTGCAATCACCCAGGCACTACCCATGCAGTCTTTCAATCCCCCAGCCACGACCCATGCACTTATAAAACCACCCAGGTACTACCTATGTATTCCTTGTATCATCCAGGCACTACCCCACACTCATCAAATCACCCAGGCACTACCTATGCACTCATGCAATCACCCAGGCACTACCTATGCACTTGTTTCAAAAACCCAGGTACTACCCTTGTACTCCTCTAATCACTTAGGCACTACCCATGCACTTCTCCAATCACCCAGCCAGTACCTATGCACTTCTAAAATCACCCAGGCACTACCTATGCACTCCTCCAATCACCCATGCACTACCCCTGAACTCATGCAATCACCCAGGCACTACCTATCTACTCATGCAATAACCCAGGCACTACCCATGTACTCCTCCAATCACCCAGGCACTACCCATGCACTCATGGAATCACTCAGGAGATACCCATGGACTCATACATGGACTCAGGCACTTCGGCACTCATGCAATCACCCAAGCACTGCCCATGCAGTCTTCCAATCATCCAGACACTACCAGTGCACTCATGCAATCAACCAGTTTTAGACTTGGCATCTTTTGGCGTGTTTCCCCAGACTTTTTGCTTTCTGACCTCTCGGCTTTTACTCTGCCTTTGTTTTAAAGTGCAAGTGCTCCTGTTGTAAATTATGTTATGGATTGGTGGTTCCACGATTGGCATATTTGATTTACTTGTCAGTCCCTAGCAAAGTGCACTGAGTGTGCCAGGGCCTGTAAATCAAATGCTGTTAGTGGGCTGCAGCACTGTATTGTGCCACCCACACAAGCAGCCTGTAAAGGTAACTCTGGTCTGCCAGACTGCTATGTCGACTTGGCAAATGTACCCACTTGCCAGGGCCTAACCTTCCCTTTTCTTACACGTCACACCTAAAGTAGGCCCAAGGTACCCCTGTGGGCAGGGTGCAGTGTGTGTGAAAGGTACGAACTGCCATGGTGTGTGTGGCATGTCCTGATAATGAATTACTGCCAATTTTGTTTTTCACTATTGCAAGGCTACCTGTTCCCATAGGACAGAATGGGGACTTTGTTTATACCATCTTATAAACCTAACTACCCCTGGGAACACGGTAGAAAAAATAAAGTTTAGAATACCTGAACTCAGAATCTGACGATGCATCTTTTAGTGAAGGTGATTTTTACATTCTGTGTTTGAAAATACCACTTTTGGAAAGTAGATATTTTCTTGCTCAGCAATCCAGTAGGCCTCTTCTGGGTTTGTGGATTGACTGTCTGGGTTTTGGATGACAGGGACTGGAGAGGAGCTGTGGCTCGAGAGAGTCTAGATGGGTCAGGGATGGGCTGAATACACTCTCTGCCTGAGAGGACAAAGGATTTTGGGCTATGAAAAGTGGGGCAAACACCCCTAAACTTTAGAACTCTTTTGGAACCAAGAAGACTACCAAGAAGAAGAGTTGGAGAAGATGTGAGGAGGAACTACCACTTTTCTGAGTGCTTTGCTGTGTTGGCCTGCACTGGCTGCTTGTATCTTGGGCAGTGAAAGGACTGGACTGAACATTCTACAACTTCTTTCTTTGAGTATCTCAAAGGGCTTGAGGTAGAGCTTGCCCCCTGTTCAAGAAGTCTCAGGAACAGCAAAGACTTCAAGTTCTTCATCCCTCAGCACTGGGGACTGCGTGTTTTGTGATGCAATAGAAGAAAAAGCAACCTGACGCCGTCTATGACGCCGCTGCCGACTCAGTGTCCTGAAGGCACCGCAGAGGGCACCATGACCCTGTCTCACCGATGACGCCATCACATGCCACCACCAAGCTGCTGCTCGCACAGCGACCTCTGGGCACCACACTCCGCACCGCCTCGCTTCATGATGATGCCTTGGTATTCTCAACACTGCAGCTTAACGCCGACATCGAAGCCGCTGCTTGCACCGGGGTTCGAGGGCACCATTCGTAAAGATACACGACACACCGCACCGCAGCCGTGGCCTACTGACGACCGCACCATCGAATCCAGTTCGTCAGCAGACGACAGCGCTTCAGGAATGACAATGCCACTGCTTGCATCGTGACCTGCCAGCACCGCGACGAGCACCGCATCACTTCACACACCGACCCTGGTTTCACCGATGCCACCATCTGATGCAGACATCGAGCTGCTGCTTCCACTGTTACCTGAGGGCATCGCACGCCGCACCGCTGTACTTCACACCGCGGCACCCTACGCTAGCGCTCCTGACTTCGCCTGCGAGAAATTTGATCTGCAACGTGTGCGATTTCGAGGGCCGACGACTCCTGCACCAACCTCCAGAAACGACGCCGTACTTTCGGAAGCTCAACGAGAGTTCGCCGACGCCCTGCATTTCTAAAGGTACTGTTTTGCGGGTCTCCCCAACTCGGTAGCTAGCCCGCAACGCCGCGGTCGACCAGAACTGTTTGGATTTGTTTGTTCACAACGCCGGGATAGCCCCAGACGGAGCTATCAACTTCAAGGAACATTATTTCTAGGTTATTTTGATAACTGAAGATTTCTAAGTACTGTATTGTGGATTTTTTAAAATCATTTTTGGTCTTGTCTTAAGTATATAAGCTGGTGTGGTGTCCTTTTGTAGTGCTTAAACTATATTACTGTTGGTTATGTGCAAATGCTTTACAAACTGCCTCTAAGATAAGCCTGACTGCTCGTGCCAAGCTACCAAGGGGGTGAGCAGGGGTTATTTTAGGAGTGTAACTCCCTTCTCCTGACTAGAAAGAAGGGTCCCTACTTGGACAAGGTGCAAACCATTGCCAACTAGAAACCCCCATTTCTAACACCCAGGTTCTACTCATGCACTCCTCCAATCACCCAGGCACTATCCATGCATTCCTCTTTCCACCTAGGCATTATCAATGCACTCCTCCAATCACCCAGATATTACCCCGGAGCTCCTGCAATCAACCAAGCATTACCCATGCACTTACCCATGCACTCAGGCACTTTCCTTGTACTCATGCAATCACTTGGTCAGTACACAAGCACTCCTCCAATCACCCAGGCACTACCCATGCAATCACACAGGCACTACCCATGCACTACTGTTGCACTCTTGCAATCACTCAAGCACTACCCTTGCACTTATGCAATCACTTAGGCACTATGCATGCACTCATCCATGCACTTTCCCTGCAACTCATGCAATCACTCAGGCAGTACACTTGCACCCACGCAATCACACATGCACTTCTCTATATATTACACTTGCCGCAATTCATACAACACATATAAATTTGTCTATTTTTAACCAAATAGGCGGGTCTAACAAGAACCATTTTTTACTTCTTTTTTTCTTTTATAATTTTGTGTTTTAAAAAAAAACTTTTGGGATTTTTTCTAAATAATTGAAAATATCAAGAGTGAACGAAGAAAGCCTTTGAAACATTTTGCAATTAACAAGTCTTTTCAAAAATAAAAAAATTAATGGTGTTTTTTTGCAGCAACCACAATAGCATCCACCGATTGCTCTCCATAGCAAAGAACATTTTTTACATTTAATGCAACGCTGCTCCAGTCTAGCGAATTCAGGTACGAAATTGTTTCTTTGAGTAGTGGAAGAACCGGATGAGGTGATAGGCCCTGCAACTTGGTCGTCTTGCGATGCCTGTTTTTAAAGGTCACGACGATGTTGTTCCTGTGTAAGACACCGTGGATGCATTGTCTGAAGGTGATTAAGCATCGAAGATATCCCATACGAGTATTTCTTTTCAGATCCACGTGAGAGGACCTTCTCGCAGATAATGCACATCACCTTACGTGCATTGACCTTCTCACCAGCAGGTATAGAAAACAAGCATTTGCAATGCAATAGGTCTCGCATTTATGCGAGTTTGAGCTATTGACATTGCAAATGACAATGCCTTTTTTTTATGTTTTAAAAACGAAAACAAAAATAAAAGGCATTGTCATTTGCAATGTCAATAGCTCAAACTCGCGTGAATGCGAGACCTATTGCATTGCAAATGCTTGTTGTTTCTGTGTACAGCTTCACTATGTCTCCCCTAATCCACCATTCATTAAAAAAAAAAATCATGTCCAGGCATAGTTACTGCTGTCATCTGCAGCAGCCTTGTGATTGCTGCTTTATCAGAAGACATTTTCGACATCTGTATTGAATAAATGTTGGCTTTTTGCGATTGGACTTCCAAGAAGCCCTCCAGCGCTGTTTAATTCCTTCAGCATTGAGCTGCCAACACGTTCCAGGCTCCCTCCAGGCCCTGGCAGCACACCGCTCAGATCACATGCTCCTGGACGGGGATGGGTGACTTTCCCCCTGCCTGGCGAGGAGGCAGCTTTGCATCTTCCCTTCATTTGCTCAAATAATCAATATCAGCTGGGGCATGGCTCCAGCTCAGCATAGATTTTATTTTCTATGGGAACGAACCCGAATTGATTAGGATTTTCCATAGTTTCAAAAATGTAAATTCGCATCTGTGTTTTTGCACTTAATTCAAAATTAGAACCAGGCACGTTACGTCAGTCCGTTGCTAGGTAACGAGAGAGAATCAGACCGTGGATTAGCGCGAGGGTAACAAGCCTTTCCTCGTTTTATTTTTAAGAATCAACTTTTATTCATTTTCAATATAGAGAATAACTCTAAGCAATTGGGGGTGCTACCAATGTGTGAAAGCAACAGCAGCTCATGCCTCTAACCAAGAAATTGCTGAACTTCTTCCGCTTCACCATCAAGGCTACTCCAGTGCTTGAGATGGAAACATGAAACGGAGATGGAAACGACGGAACACCGGTACTCGCCCTCTCAAAATAACAAGCAAAACAGAAAGCAGCTCCGGGCTGGGGAGGAGACCTGGGAGGGCGAGGGCTGCCCGCGCATGCGCAGTACCTGTCACTTTCGCGTGCAGCCGGTGTGGGAGCTGAAGTCCCGGGTCCCAGGAGGGGGCCCGGGTGAAGAGCGGCAGATAGCAGTGCGGGGCTCCCATGCATAAGGAGAGAGCCCAGCGTCGTGCTGGCAGTAGTGGAGCTGGAGTGCTCCGGAAGCCGCCGTTCAGAAGGATTCCCCCCGCAGACCGGGTGAGTGGGATTCTCCATATGTCGAAAGTGAAACTAAATGCTGGATTGCGAGGGAAGAGGGACAGGAGATGTGCACGCCGCGTGGCTGTAGGCGCGTACACCAACTCAAATCCGCCAAAAGCCTGCGCGTGCACATCTCCTGTCCCCCTTCCGAGGCAAGTCAGCAACAATAGATCTCGCTGGCGACAGCAGCGCTTCGCGCTGCGTTCGCCAGGCGAGACCTAAAAAGGCCCATAAGATGCCCTCGTACCTTTGCTTTACTAGTTCTTCCAAGTCTTCTTCTTCTTCTGGAGGAAGCTGTTGAGCAGGATTTGAGAAGCCATTTTCTGTTGATGTCAAAAAAAAATACTAAAAAAATGCAGAAAAGAAGAGAAAACAGAGGAGCTGTGTCTCTGTAGATGTTGGAAGAATGAAAAATGTGGGTGGGGTCCTGCATAAAAATCTTCCTAACCAACTAAATGCTTTCTTTTGAAGTCACATGGGATTCGCATACCCGATTCCTGAAAAATATATTTTACAATAATATATCTTTATACCAGTTACAAATATAAAATATTTACAATTGTGTATATTCAAGTCAAGAAAGCTTTATTCGACAATTGTCATAAAAGCGTACAAAAATTTATATATGTACAAAATAGTCAGAACATATTAAAATGGTTTAAAACAATGAATAAAGGTATTTGCAGAAAGATTAACATTTCAGGGTCTAGGATGATTTACCCAACCAACATTTTACTCCTGATCACCCAGGCCCTTCCAAGGAACTTAGCGACAGAAATATAAACAAGTGGGATTTCAGCAGAACGCATAATTCGCACTGCCACTTTGGCATTTCTCGTGCCCAACTGCCGGCACATTGATTTTAACCAGGTCCGGCGCGGAATTGCATAGGATGGACATTGAAACAAGAACAGATTCAACAGATGCAGTACAGCCAGGACAATTGAGCACATTAGACAAGGCCCACCTAGTTGAAAACTCTCTTACTGGGAGACTGCCTACTCTGAATTGAAAATAAAGCTTCCTATCCAGAGGATTTGTAATGTCATCCCAAAAGGTTGCCAATTAGGTCGTATCCTTGAAATCAAAGAATACACCAGTCAAAGAGAGCGGGGCTGTACTTCTGTAAACTCGAGTAGCCACCATTTCCAAATACAAAGCCTTCAAAACTTGCTTAGGCGGAAAGCTAGCATTAAGTGGATCCTCCCACAAGGTTGTTAGGCCCAGGTCCTTAAGCGACTCATATATCCTACGGAGCCACTTAACCTTATGGAAGGTGTCCAATCTAATAATATCCATAAGACCAAGAGCAAAGAGCCTAAGTTCTGGAGTGACCCATAAGCACCGCCAATACAATATGGGGCGAAACGAGGCAATTAAAGCTATTGGTCTCATTCCTAGGTCATAAAACAGAGGGCACAGGGGAGTACTCTGAGGTAGTTTAGTAAGGTTTCGTAGAAATCTATTTTCAGAGGTAGACAGTTTGTGTAAATTATCAAATCCCCATAACTCATCTCCGTAGAGCACAGCAACAACCACTTTGCCATCATACACACGAAGTGCAGGATCAATAGGTTTGGTCAAGGATTGGATGTGTTCTTTACTCAGTGCACCGGAGAGTTGTGAGTGTTTAAGAGTTGCCAAATCTACTTGCTTTTTCCATCCCAAATCATGTTGGATACAAATACCTAGGTAAATAAAATCTTGAACCTGGTCCAATGGCAGATTGTTCATAAATATTTTGCCTTTCAAAGATTTGGACTGGTTGAAGGTCATAAATTTTGATTTTAAAACATTTATTTCAAGCCCGCGGGCTAAACAGAAGTCCTCGAAAATACCTAAGGAGTTCTGTAGACCACTCGGGGTTTTGGCAATAATGAGACAATCGTTGGCAAACATTAAAATAGGGATTTTAGCACCTGCCAATGTGGGGGCGTCTACATTTGCATCAATTAGTAATTTGGCCACGTCATTAATATACAAGGAGAATAAGGTAGGAGCAAGAACACAGCCTTGCCTAACCCCCTTCTGGATAGGGAACTGGCTAGTCACTTGACCTACACCACCCCACCTAATCTGTGCAAAATTATCTACATGAAGTCTAGCGATAAGGGAAATTAGCACAGGTGGCATACCCATCTTATCTAAGACAGCCCATAGAGATGCCCGGGGGACAAGATCGAAGGCTGCCCTAAGATCAATAAAGGCAGCATATAGACTGCCTCCCCCCAAGTAAACCACCTTCCAGTACAGCATAGCAAAATGCAACACCTGATCAATGGTGCTTATTCTGGCTCTAAAACCTGCTTGTAAATGGGAGAGAATTGCATTTTCAGAAGCCCAATCCAGCACTTTGTTCAAGATCAGCCTGCCTAGGATTTTTTGCATGGTATCAATCAGGCTGATTGGTCGATAATTTGCAGGGAGGGACTTATCCCCTTTCTTGAACACCGGAATAATTTCAGCGCCTTTCCAGGAAGTGGGAATCGGGGCACCTCTGGCAATCAGATTAGCTAAGATTAGGATATAGTTTCCCCAAAATTCGCTGTTACACAGAAAAATATCTGCGGGGACTCCATCCATCCAAGGGGCCCTTCCTGGAACCAAAAGCTTGAGGGCGTTAGCAACGTCACCCAAGGTGAAAGGATCTTCCTTATAAAAGGTAAATTGATACTTGGGGGAAGCGGACAAAACCTCTCCAACAGCATAGAGTGACTCAAAGTGCTTGACCCATGCGTCTTACGAAACCCAATTTTTGGGTTTATCATGGTTACCCCCATTCCCCCACTTTAGGACGGACCAGAAACATCTCATGTCCTTTTGGGCACCTGCTTCCCTAAGATCCTGCCATCTTTGGTAGTCCCACGCTCGCTTTGATTTTAAAATTGCTTGCTTATAAGCATGTCTAGCAGAGCGAACTTTTATACTATCGCCAGTTTTCAGGGCGATACCCAGGTTCGCGCAAGCATCCCTACACTCGACATTATACCATCGTAGCGAGGGGTCAGACTTAGGCGTAGATGGTTTGCAGGGCCTTACAAAGATATCTTTAAGTTCTAAAAAGAAGGAGTCATGGATCGATATTCCAGGTATGCAGGATGGTTCCAATGGACATTGGTTGTACAAGACCCCTAAATCCTTAGTGGCAAGCTTTAAACTATTAAAAATACGGGTAAGACATTCTTGACTTTGAGCTACCTTGGCCCATTTCACGTGTTGCATATCATTTGCGACAACTACATCTTGGTGATACTGAAGAGGGAGATAGTTAGGGGCAATGGGGTTCACCCAAAACAAGGTAGACAGAGATAGAGGATTATGATCACTCTCCAATCTATCTATAACCACCATACCCCTCAGGACATCCCATAGATCTAGTGATAGCAGGATATAATCAATTCTGCTAGCACGTGAGCCACTCTTAAAAGTATTAGACCCTAATTTATCTTGCTCAGACCTGCCATTTGTTGCACGAAGCCCTTTATTCAAACAGAGGGCGTTGATCTGGATTGCCAGTTCAGACCAACGAGTGACAGGTTCGAGATCTAGTTTTGGAACACCCAATAGACTATCCTCAACCTCCGAAATGCTCCAATCAACACCAAGTAGGGGTTCAAAGGTAGTATTAAGATCTCCACCTAAAATTACATGGGAGTGCTGGGAATAAAGAAGCATAAGTTCATCCAGGCGAGCTACTGTGTCAGACTTTTTTCCACCGGTACTTCTAGCATAAACATTATAGATGTCCAGTGATTTTCCATTTTTAAAATGGGGGTTGAGGAGCTGGATGCGAAGTAGGAAGCTCTTTAACAACAATGCCAAGGTCCTGTCTGATCCAAATAGTAAGACCGCCAGAAGGGCGCCCTTTTTTGCCCTTAACTGCCAGAACATTGAAGTTTAAAAACATTGAAGGTGGAAAAAACTGGGCCTCAAGTAGCCAGGTCTCCTGGAATAAGCAGACGTCATAAGAATTAATAAACAATGCCCAGTATGGATCCTTCAGCTTAGATTTTAAACCTGCAATGTTCCAGGACAAGAGCGTCCCAAACTCTGGATAGGTTACACTATCTACCTGATGGGCCTCCGAGATGCTACTCAGTTGGTTTATCCTTGCCAAATCTACTGTAAGACCATGAATTTCTGCACTGGCCGAAGTACCCAACTCAGTATTTTGGGTTTTGTTAAATAATGAAGAACAAGCTGGGGGAACAGGTAAAGTGGGTTCTTTAGACAGTCAGTCATTTTGTTCTAGACATGACTCTCCAACAGACGGGCTGGAAAGATCATCTGGGCGAGATAACCGAGTAGGAGTGGACCTCATTTGGATTGCAGAACAATCCGGGGAACAGCTTCTGAACTCGAGATTAATTAAGTTCCCTGCAATGGTAGGGTCAATAAAAATAACCTCTATATAATCCACCGCACTACCAGCCTGAGAAATCCTGCATGCTCCAGCTTTATCAGCTCTAATTACTGATCGGCAGCCCCTCACGTGTCTAATCCAGTGAATAACCTTGTTAATCAAGGATTCACTGCTTTCATGGTCGGACCCAAAAGGCAAACTAGGAACATTCACCATATAAATTTGTGAGTGAGGAGTGCGAGTGTGTGATCCATAGGTTTGGACTCGGTGATAAGGGTTACCTCTAGGGTGAATACTAGATCTCTCGTTTACAGAAAGAGGACCTCCAGCGCGCTTAATAGCCTGACAAATACCAGGTGGGGCTCTAATAGAACGTCCAACAGTGGTCGGGGTACAATGAGAGGATTGATCAACCCTTGATGAGACTAAGAAACTAGATTGATTACTCGGGGGATAAGAGTCTTGTGGTGGAGTCTTTCCACAAATATTGGAAAGCACGGTGTGCCTAAATGCCACATTTAAAGGGGCCTTGGTCGAAACACCCCTAGGCGTAGGGGAGTCGGTTTTAGAATAGGTGCCAGAACCCAACTTAGATTCTTCGAGTTTCCTGACAGTAACCGTTAGGATTTCGATCTTGGTTTGCATAGACTCAATCAAGGAGCAAAGATTTTTCACTACCACCAATAGAGATTTCATATCAGGATTACTTGATTCAACAGCAGTAAGACCCTCAGAAAGATTAGTGGTAGAACTACTTTCAAGTAGAGAGGTACCCGAAATGGAGTCCAAAGGTACAGAGGAAGGGAGGGCAGAACTACAAGTATCAGTATCAATTTCACCCAAAAGAGAAAACCTATTACTGTAGACAATGTCAGGTGATAGATTGGAGACAGGTAGAGTCTTATGAGGAAAAGCTTGCCCCTCATCCGATAATACAACAGGAGCACTAAAAACGGACATTTTGGCCCTCACCCCATTTGTCTGTTCCTATCCACCCTTTTTCAAAAGAAACATGTCAGGGACCATAACAGAACCTCTAGTAACCTCCCTCCTCCCACCTACAGCAGACGTTGGGGGGACATTGAGCAACTCCGCGCATTCATTAATAATGTCATCCATGCGATCCATTACACAGTTACCACCCGCATGGTGGCTATTTTTCTTAGATTTAGTCTTCCTCATTTTGGGCTTGACAGGTAATGAGCTAGTAAAATCAGACTCGCCCTCCGGGTGTTTCCTTTTGCCCATAGCTCAGAGATTTATGCAACAATACACAAAGTACCTTAGATTTCCGTGGTAGCGATGTCAGAGGGTAGGCCGACCCGACCCTGGTCGACCCCGGACGGCCACAGACGGCCCGCCCTCTGCCTGGGCTCAGCCCGGCGCCGTCCGGGCGCGTCCCGCGAGGCGGTAGGGCTGGCTGCCTTTTAAAAGCCTCCTGGCGCGCCCTCACTAATTGGCTCCTGCCCCAAGGCACCTGGGAGCTGTAGTCCTCGCTGCTCCGCCGGGATGGAGAAAGGCAGCGGCAGCGGGGAACTTACAGACACGGCTCGCGGGTCAATGGGCTTCTACCGTCTGTTCCTCGGAGCTACAGCCAGGCTCATCAGCTTGGACAGTTTGCTCCACGCATTCCTCCACTGACATTCCCGATCCCTCGTCGCCTGTTGTGTCCTGCAACTGTCCTCCAATCCGGGACTCCTCCGTTACCTTCAGATCAGGTCCCAGCCCCGCCCTGCGGCCCCAACAGTCCTTGGTTCATTTTGTTCAATTGTGTATATTAATCTCTTGGTATAATATATATAATAAAGTTGGGGCGTGGCTAAGATGGCCGCCGCGACGGACGTGTCCTGCTGAGGCTCCGTGACTGGGCTTTCAACTCGCCCGGTCCAGATGAGCCTGGCGAGTTCTGATCTGCGCTCGGCGACTCCCTGAGACGTTGGGAGTCTACCACCCATGAACTTAGAACAGCAAGAGCTCCGGGAGGACCGAAATCCGGAGTTCGGAGCGGAGGCGCCGAGTACAAAATGGCACCCGCTCATCTCGCAGTTCCCCGCACTAGCTACTGACCTGGAGGGGGAGCGGAGAACGCGAGCACACGGAGGAGGAGATTCTGGGCCCCTGGTCGGGAGCAGACTGCCTGGCGATTCCGGAGGACGGCAAGACGGCGACAATGACGCGGTGACAGACTGCTGGTGTTGGCGACTTGCAAGCTCCCTCCCCCCACACATCGGGCTCATCGAGGACACGCCGTGGCCCACACACAATAGAGGTAGCTAGGGGCGCGCATAGTTGAAGAGCGCCGCATCCGGCTGAACTGGCCGGCGGGAAACGCATCCACTGCCAGCTGGAAAGGATGTGTGGCATACTCCTGGCAGCCTGGAGGTGAGGACACTACTGGACCCCCGGACGGCCACCGGAGCACAGGTGGGCTCAGACACCGGCGAGGGGGACTAAAAGTAACAACGGGGCGGTGCCCTGCACGGGTAGCGGCCTCTGGCAGCCACACGGAGGCCTGCCTGACCCTAAGATGGCAGCCGGCTGAGCTCCGGCTTAGCGGTCGGTGCAGGTGAACGAAGGACCTCGAGGAACGGAGCGTCTATCACCACGGCCCGGGGAGGCGACCCTAGCACTCACCTTCAATGAGACGGTTCCCAAGGAGGTTCTGGAGGATGAGGGCGGCCGGAGCGGACACGTGAGGGGGCGGCCTTGGTCTGGCCTGGCTGTGGCGACATCGTCGGACTAGGCGGGAAGAACTACCCCGTGGGCGGAGTGAGAGGCGGAGAGGGCGCTAACGCCCTGGTAGGGGTGCAGCGTCGACGACCTCCACCATCAGAACGGTCACAGTATCTCCTACATCCCCGCCTACCACACGAGCGGACCTTGCTGGCGGTGGCGCCTGCATGTACGGCAACGGAACATAGGGCCAGAAGGCCCATTGTCGGTCACATATACACCCCTCAGGGGGCCCGCCTCACGATTGCGGGGGCCCCCAGCGGACACAATGGGCAAATCTAGAGCAGCGGCACCGGTTCCGGGGACTGCGTCAGTGGCCCCGGCCAACCAACCCAGCGGGCCTCCAGAGCCGCTGGATCGTCAGGGGAGCCCTCTCCATTGGACAAGCTTGACAAGGTACTGGCGGCGATAGAACAGTCGCGACTCTACCTGGAGCACCAGCTGGGTACCCTCACAACGGACGTCAACCTCCTCCGAGATGACCACCGCAAATTGTCGGATAAAGTCTCGGACAACGCGAAGGCGGTAGCCGACATCCAACCAACGGTGCGGGCGCACCAGGACTCTCTGCACACCCTGATGGGTCGCGTGGCCACCATGGAATAACGCATTTATGACCTAGAGGGGAGGTCGAGGCGCTGCAACATTCGCGTCCTTGGGCTGCCGGAGGGAATTGAATGATCCGACGCAGTAGAGTATATAGAGACCTGGACTAAATAATTCACCCCCAGCGACGACCGCACAGCGTACTTCTCCGTCGAGAGGGCGCACCGTGTCCCGGCGCGTCGCGCGCAGCCGGGGGCCCCGCCGCGTCCCATGTTGGCCAAATTTCTACACTTCAGAGACCGCGGCGCTGTGCTCCGGGTGGCCCGACAGTCGGGACCGCTCCGAGTCGAGAACAAGACCATCATGATCTTTCCAGACTACTCACGAGCGGTCCAGCGCCAAAGGGCGTCCTTTCTGGAGGTGAAGCGACGCCTACGGGTGGAGAAAATACAATACTCCCTGCTCTTCCTGGCACGCCTGAAAATCATACACGATGGCGCTACCCACTTCTTTGCAGTGCCGGAAGAGGCGCACGACTGGGCAGACCAAAATTGTACCGTGGGTCATCGGGCGGAACGCTCCCAGGAGAACCGCATGAGAACAGAGGGCCCCAGGAGACAGCGCTCGCGAAGACAACATCGTCCAGGTGCCCCTGCACCGCTTCCACATACTCTGGGATCCCCGGACCTGGAACAAATAGTTCAGGAACGGCGCCAGGCCCTAAAAGCGGCGGCGGGCCTCTGTCCGGCCTCCCCAGCAACGGACATTGAACGCGCCCCCCACATATTCATGTCGGAGGAGGAGGGGGACAGTGAGGCGACGCAATCTGGAGTGGACTCGGTGGTTCTACCTTCAGTCACCCCGCGAACAGCGGATGACTTGATATGACTGGACCCTCGCAGAAAGTTGAGCATTTACAATGTGGGGAGGTGTCCTCAGCTCATAGATATTGCTAACCCCGGCGCTACGCGCGTCCTCTTGGTGCCTCAGACCATAATATCCCCGGGTGCGGATCGGCATGCCAAGAGCTAGTCATAGATAACGCGCATAGCCCATGCGTTGAGCCCCCAGCAGACACGGGCCACCACCCCCTAAAATATGTTGAGGCTCTCGTTACCACTTGAGAGCGAGTTTGGACGTATCGCCTTTGACGATAGGTCCCCCGCATTGGAGCAAGTTATGTTCGCCTCACCCCAGTTTTCCCTCCCCCCTATCCACACATTTTCTGCACTATGTCCTAGTCCACAAGTCGCTGAGCAGCTGCGCTGACACACGAAAGGCACGGGTAAGGGGAACGGGGATCAGAACCGGGTATATCCGGGGGAGCCTGCTGACCCGTCTTACACTATACGCTAGACATACGGATTGATGGCACACACTGGTAAAATCACAATCATTACATTGAACGTGTGCGGCATGCATACTGCACGAAAGAGGTACTCCGTATATGCATACATTAAGCGCCACCACGCACAAATTGCGTTTCTACAGGAGACACACCTTACAGCAGGGGAAGTGGCGAAACTACGCAAGCGATGGCGGGGAACCATATGTGCCACAACTTATTCGGCCTTTGCCCGAGGCACCCTTATATGGGTGCGTCCTGGGGTTCCCTTTCAGGAACAGTCTCATACAATTGACCCAGACTGCTGATACGCACTAATGCTAGGTCGGCTGGATGGTCAGTCAGTACTACTGGGCAGCATATATGGGCCTAATGCCGAACAGAATAAATTTTGGGAAGCGCTGTCCACTCCCTTAAGCACATACACGCAGACACCCTGGATCCTGGGGGGGAGATTACAGCTGCGTGCAAAACGTAGCACTAGACAGGTTCCACCTACCCCATCCAGCATCCCCCATTGTGACACAGGCAAAGCGATTTGCAGCATGGGCACAGCACTGGTCCCTAACGGACGCTTGGCGAACCCGGAACCCTACCACCAAACTCTATTCGTTCCACTCCAGACCACATGACCTTAGAGTGCGCCTAGATAGTTTCCTCTGCTCCCCACCCACCCTCCCTATCGTTTCAGACACTGACTATTTAGGTAGAACCATATCAGACCACGACGCCCACACGATAACGCTTCGGTGGCGCCCGCCGCATCCTCCTGTCCCCACCTGGCGTCTCCCTAGGGATAGTCTTGACGACCCAGTGTTTAAACAAACTTTAGCGGATCATATCGGTCATTACTTTCAGGAGAACACAGGCACGGCCACCACACGTGCGCAGGAGAGGAATGCATTTAAGGTTGTAATGCGGGGCACCTGCATTCGTCACATCACAGGAGTCCGACGGGTTCTGGAGCGAGATATTCAAAAAGCGGAGCAAACGCTGGCCGAGCTTACCAAACAGACCAATCCGGCTAAGGCCACTCCGGCCCAGATAGCCAGCGCCGAGACCGCTTACGCAGAGGCGCTAGCAAGTATGCGCCGGTTTAATTTCGCGGCATATGCAGCGCGGGTCCACAGGGAAGGTGACCGGACGGGCACGTTATTGGCTAGGCTTGTTAAACAGGATTCGAGCCTTCCGCCCATCACGGCCATCCATAATGCTCAAGGCACTCTATTATACTCACAAGACCTGATTCTTGGGGCTTTTCAAGAACATTATACATTATTATATGCCAGCCCCCACCCCCGACATCGGACGATGTCCTTTCCGAGTTCCTGGACCGTATTAGGTTACCCCGCATAGATCATGATACACGCCAAGATCTGGACGGACCTATAAAGGCGACTGAGATTAGGCGCGCAATGAAGGCACTGGCTACGCGCAGGGCTCCTGGTCTAGATGGCCTCCCACTAGAATTTTATCACGCCTTCACGTCCCAATTAGTCCCACAACTGGAGGCACAATTCCAGGCTGCCCTGGACGAGGGGGCCCTGCCCCAATCCATGTGCGAATCAGTCATAGTGTCCCTTCTCAAGCCGGATAGAGACCCACATCAACTGGGATCTTGGCCCTATTGCCAACATATTACAAAATTTACGGGAAGGTCCTGGCAGACCGGTATGCTACAATCCTTCCGCAGTTAATCCACCCGGATCAGAACGGATTCGTCCCAGGTAAGCACACCTCTTATAACATCCGGCAGCTGTTCCATGTACAAGACCAGATACGGGAGCGGTTTCCACGGGCAGCATGTCTGGTGTTGGACCTCGAAAAAGCGTCGACACCCTCTCATAGGCTTACCTGTTTCAGGTCCTGCAACGCATGGGCATAAGACCCAGACTGCAAGCCTATACTCAGCTCGGCTATTCCGCGCCCAGCTCCAGAGCGCCGATAGGTCCCCTCGTCTCGGACTCCTTTCCGGTCCGCCCTGGCACCAGACAAGGATGCCCGCTTTCCCCCTTGCTCTTCGCAATGACAATGGAGCCGCTGGCAACCGAGCTTTGCGCAGCGGGCGAAGAGTGGGCATCCCAATAGGCGATTCAACCCACTCAGTATCACTATACGCTGATGATGTGCTTATATACGTCCGGGATATCACAGCCGACTTGACTCCTATATCACGTATCCTGCACGACTTTGCGGAGGTGGCGGGACTCAGGGTCAATTGGCCCAAATCCGCGGTCTATCCCCTAACACAGGCCATGGCCCACTGTCAAATACGAATGGGGAACGTGGACATCTCGTGGAGCCCTCAGGCGGTTCGCTATTTAGGAGTTCGACTATACCATACACTGCAAGATATCTATGAAGGGAACTACCATAAATTGATGGGTGGCATTCGATCGTCTGTCCACTTTTGGAAAGATCTACCACTGGCGGTCACGGGGAAGATAGCGGTCGCGAAAATGATCCTGGTCCCGCGTCTGTTATATCTCTTCTCCAACCTCCCGATGGTCCCCCCACGATCCCCATTTCGCGAGCTCGACACTCTGTTAGGGTCCCTCATCTGGGGCACTGGTCGCCGACGTATTGCTTTGGCAAAATTGCAACTGCCCCTCGACCAGGGTGGGCTAGCGGCCCCATCATTCGAGGCGTATTTCCTGGCCGCCCAGCTGCAATGGGTGTCACGCTGGACGGCAGACCGGGCACAGGGGGAGCTGATCACCACAACAGGGCGTATTCAAACCCCCACTATTCACCGCATGTTACTACCAGGGGCAGCGCCGATTCCGGCTGGGCCTGTCTGCTCAGACTCTCAGGCACCCATACAAGTACTCAGACAACCAATCAAAAACCCATATATACACTCATGTAGCTACTCACCAATCCATGCATCTACTTACATACCAACTGAGAGACTGATACAGACATTCACACCGATTAGTCACTAACCCATGCATTAGTAAGATATGTTCAATCACTCAATTTATATAGACAGTCATACACTTACTAAATCATCCATTCTGACACTCAAACACCGACTCATTTTTCAATACACCTTTGTGTGTGTTTGTGGAAATATATATATATATATATATATATATATATATATATATATATATATATATATATAATGACATATTTAAACTTTTTAGAAACACTCAGTCACTGGATGATGTCATCAGAGATGTCATCATTGATGTCATTTAAGATGTCCTCAGTGACGTCATAGGTGATGTCACTGACCGGGTCATGTAATATGTGATGTCATCAGCAGTGCATTGCGGGGGGTGGGGGGTGGGGCGAGTTATAGTTATATCAACTAACTATAACAGCCAAATTTCTCTGGTTTTGTACGAGTAAGATGTCCAACTATAACGTCCCTGAAACCTGTGTTTTTTTCAGTGAATATATATATAAAAACAAGTGTGTGTGTGTGTGTATATATATATATATATATATATATATACACACACACACACACACACACATACATATACATATATCAATCACCAAGAAGTCAAAATTCACCGCACTCCAAGAGAATAAATTGCCTCGATGTAACTATTTGCATGGGTGCAAATTTCACCGCAACCACCACCAATGCGTTTCAACCCAAGCGGGTCTTGCTCACAGTATGGTAAGTCCATCATGTCTTTCTCTATTTACGTTAGTGCCCATTGTAGCCCATTATGAGGCATTATGGGATTTGTAGTTTATCTCACAAAGATTACAAATATAGTTTTTTGTCAGGTGCTTTTTCTTATCACTTCTGGTTATATAGTTTGTTGAGTTCAAATATTTTTCTGGGGATTTTGCCATTTGTTTCGTTTGTTTATTTTCATTGTCTTTCATAAGGAAATGCTCTGTCACTAGGTGTATCCGGCTTAGTGCCCATTATTCTGTTTCAAAGAGCTAAGTGCTCATGCCGAGTTTCTTTACTTTCCTATATTTGTATTGTTCTTTCCACTGATGGCTAAGTGCCTCTTAGTACTTCAAGCTCCTGTTCGCGTTCCTCTTTGCATTTTGATTGTAGCTGTTGTCTTTCATCACTTAGTGCGATTATTCTTTTTCGAGCTCAGTGCTCATATGTAGCTTACAATCTGTGTTCTTTAGATTTACTGGTTATTCTTAGGCTTTTTCTTTTTACACCTCTTTCAAAGATCTCTATAGTGCCTCCGCGACCTGCAGGTGGTAATCCCTTTTCTTTCCATGACATTGATGTATTTAGTTATTTCTCTCCCCTTACTACTTTCCTGTTCATCTCGCTTCCACTGTATGCCACGCTTAATTATTAATTGATGTATAGTTCTTCATCTCCATTTAAACCGTAAGGAGTCTTTGTTCTGAATCTGATAATTAGTCATCTCAGTTTCAGAGTTCTGTTGCCCCCTCTTTTATTTCTCGGAACCGCTACTATCCCAAAATATTTTATTTCTTGCCAGTTCTTATTGGGATGGGTGCAAGGATGTTTCACATTCTGGATCTCTTTCAGGTGTTCCAGGATTCTTTTCTTTAGGGGGCATATTGTACTTCCTATGTACCTTAATCCACAGGAACCCTCGATGACATAAACCACATACATTGATTTGCATGTGATTCTCTCGCTGATGTTAAAAGTTCGTCCCCTAAAATCCTGAATCTCCATGTTCTTCCCAATTCTGCATGCTTTGCACTTGTCACAATGAATAAAGAACATTTGTTGTTTGGTTAACCAATTATTCGTTTGGGTAGTGGTAAAGTGACTCTTGGCCAGCTTGTCTTTAAGCGAGGGGACTTTGTGATATGTTATACTAGGTCTCATTCCTAATTTGTCCCCAATTTCCTGAGCATGTTCCAGTATTTCTTTAGTGTGTTCACAAATCTGTATTTTTTTTTTTTACAGCGAGTATCACTCTCATGCATTATCCTCCTTATTCTGTTTAGCTTTATCTCTGCTGACAAGAGTAGTCAATCGTGCCAATGATCTTGCCTGTTCCTGTCCCTGTTTAATATCTCTGTGCTTGTAGCCTCTCTGCAGGAATCTTTTTTCATCTCTTTAAATGTTTTCTCCATCACAGGGTCATCAGAGCAATTGCGTCTCATTCTTACAAACTCCCCATACGGGATGCTTTTCTTCAGTTAATAGAGGTGAAAGCTCGAACCATGTAGGATGCTGTTGTTCTATATACCTTAGTCTGAATTTGATTGCTCTCTATGTACACCGTAACGTCCAGGCATTGTACTGCCTTTCTGCTGATGTATGTGAACTTCAGGCCCACTGAGTTGTTGTTCAGAGTCTGAAAGTATTCAATTAATTCATCTGTGCTCCCATTCCATATCAGGAACAGATTGTCTATGAACCGAAGCCACAATGCGACTTTTAACGTATATTTCCCGTTCTCCTCTCTCCAAGCTATGAGAGAAGGAAACTCCACTGGCAGTTCCGCATGTCTGGGAGTAAAGTTGATGATTGAATAGAAAAATATTGTTTCTAAGGCAGAGTTCAATAATTTCCATCAACATTGCAGGGATGCAAGTTATATAATAGGAGGGGTAGTTTAACCCCCTCCTGGGCCATCCGGGGGGCATGGCCAGTTGGTCGTGGACCACGGGGGAGCCTGAAGCCCCTGCTGTTCTGGGCAGCTCCCGCCGCCTGCGGGAACTGGCATTGCTTTTTATCCCCAGGGAGCTACTAAGATACAGCTCCCTGGGGGTAAAAAGCAAAGTACTCCACTTTGAACAAGCGAGAGTAAAATGCTCTTGCCTGTTCAAAGCGGAGTACTTGTTTGTTATGGAATGGCGGGACCAGGGGTTGGCACCTTTGGACATTGCTGGTGGCGGCTACAAGGGCAATTTACAGCTCCAGGAGGTGGCTGTGCGGCCCCCTCCCATTTTTAAAATAACCCCACGTAGGTGGTCCCCAAGGTTGCGGGGGTCGCATTGCCTCCCCCACTGCATTTTTCTAAACCAACACCTGGGAGGTGGCGGTCCCCAGGGCTGTGTGTGAGGGGGCTGCGGGTCCCCCCCCCCTTCAAAAAATTAGCCCCGTCGAGGTGTCTGTTCCTGGGGCTGCATGGGGAGCCCCCCACGCATTATGATTACAATAAAGCCCCAGCGAGGTGGTGGTCCCAGGGGCTCCGGGACCTGGCCTACCTGAGGGGGGGGGGGGGGGGTGGGGGGGGGGGGAAGGGGGCTAAATAAAAAAAGGGTGGGAGCCCGCACTTAGTTTCCCCAAAAATTCTGCCCAGATTAGTGGATCCACCGTGAATCCCGCCTAATTCTTTACAAACAAAATGCTTTTTTGGGCCCTGGAGGGTTCCCTGAACAGGCCTAGGGGGTCAGGGAGTTTCTGCCTTGCCCCCTTTTCTTAAATTTTTTACTTTTCTTTCCTGTGACTCGGTTCAATCGAGTCACAAGATGGCTGCCCACACTTCCTAGTTCGTAGTGTTGGCAGGTAATCAGTTCACAGGCACGCGATCGGGAGGGTTCGGGGATCTACCGCGTGTCCATAGTTGTATATCTGAATCTGAGAAATCTTCAAATTTCTCAGGAACTACTGAACAAAGTTACACCTTTTAACAAAAAGAGTGCTCTCCGGACCAAGAGCTAACTTTTTGCCACAGTTGGTGTAATTCCGTTCAGCAGTTCGGGCTGTAGGTGCATCAACAATTTCCTATGGAAATTAACATGGAGAAAAAGCGTTTTTGGACTCCCCCTTTTTCTCGGCCCCCAATTGACAGATCACTCTGAAATTTTCAAGACTGCAGCTGACGTGATCGCCACATTAGTTTTTAGCGGAGATTCGTCGAACGGCGACAGAGTTATTGGCAAATAAAAAAAACGCTTTTTCTCTGAAAACTAGGTCCTAACTGTAACTATCTACAGGCAACCGCCAGTAAGTAGTATAAAGTTTACACTTACCTGTAAAATACTTACATTTTCACGGTAAAGGTATGTGTGGTATGGATGAATGCGCTGACATAACCACGCTGTAAAGGCATGCATGGTAATGGCATGCGTGGTTCAGTCCTACAACCATCCACGAGCTGCAGCAACATGATCTCTTTTCCAAATTCCAAAGCCAACAAGACTACATCCTGTTGGACCCTTTGTGACCTTACCAAAAGGTAATGAGGGAAGCTTGCATAGGGAAAATTAGTCAAAACAGGCATCCGCAATCCCACCCAATGCAGTTGCCCTAATGCAAACAAAAGGCAGTAGCGGCTTAAGTTTGTTAATTTGATGAAAGCAGCTGCTAACCTATGCACTGATCTGAGAATTCATGGTCCCTTACTCTTCAAAGACAATACCCATATTTCTTACTTTTTCAAGAGTAATGAGTAGATCGAAAATATTGGGAATATATCAGCAAAAGTAACCAGTTTATTTGATTTATTGCCAGTTCCATTTAGGCCTGGTTCAGCTGAAGGAAGTTAGATGATATCAAATCTAAACAGATTATGGGAAAGGTTTGCACCTGCACATGAGTAACTCTGGAGAACCTCTGGAACCTAATCTTAAACACTACAAAGCACATCATCTTATTTGTTATGGTTATTCTATTCCATTCAGCTGTTCTGCCAACAGAATATTCCACTTTCCTGAATTATTCATAATTTCAGAGCCTGACTGTCAGGAAACACCCTTTATGGGGCACAGTGCAACTTTCCTTTTTGGGTCTCACCTACCAGACAGTAGAAGCTGTCTGGTTGGGAAATATTTACTGTGGGTTTACCAAGGATTTTTAGAAACTTACAGCCCACCCACCTTACCACTGGGTTGGGTTTATTGTCACTCTAGTTTGCTTGCTTCTTATTCAATGGCTTTCCTTGTCCGAGCTTGTCCATCTTGTGCTGGCCATCACTCTTGACTCTTTACCATCTCTTTCACTGACTGACTTGTATCCTTCCTCGGCTCACTTTCAGGAAACTTTTTTTAAATTCAATTAAGCATTCCATGAGAGTCCATATGTTTACCATTTCTCCCCTTAGGATGCTTCCCCACACGCTCTGTGCTGCTCTCACGCATGTACTGGTCTTTCGGCTCACCTGCACTCCATGCTGCTCTCTCCATGTGGTTCCCCCTTGTTTTGCTGTCACCTGTGTTTTCTTCTCTTCCAACCCATGTTGCTCTCACTTTTGCTTCTCCCCAGGTGTTCTCACCTACATCATGTGTGACTCCACCCCTTGTGTGCTGCTTATCACCTCATCTCCCATCCACTGCCCTCAACTGCTCCCCCACTGCCCTACTCCCCCTCTGTGGTCCTTCTTTTCAATTCTATATTGGCCTTCCACCCTAAAAAGTTCTTAATTTTTGTATTTATTGATCCAAGTCATGTCTGCTATCATGGATTTGTAAATAAAAAACAAAAGCAGACGGCGCCTACGTCATACAGCTGGTGTACATGTGTTGCAATGCATTCAAGCACTTACATCATGATCTCTCTTTTTTTCTTTTTTTTGCCAATGCTGCACAGCCCTCAGAAAAAGCATTTTACTATTCCCCGGACTCTGTACAGTGGCGCCAAAAGAAATTAGCAAAGCTAACCGGTCCCAAACACTAAACAAATTGGCCTCATCAATGCTTGTTGTATAATGGCATTCAGAAGGGCAATTGCATGGAGCTTATGTTTGAAGTGTGAAGTAGCCAGCCCTCCTTAGCACTATTTAATCAAAAGTAAAAACAAAAAATAAAAAATACTCCTTTGGTACTAAACCATTACCCCTTAGTTCAATGGGCATGCAGTTGAATACATTTCTGAAAGGTAACTAGGGAACATAAGTAATTTGAAGTTGGTTCTGCCTGGCAAAAGGTGGTGCCCAATTTTGACCCTCTTCACACACAGTTCCTCAAGAAAGTTTTGGCACCGAGTTTGAGGTCTATTTCGCTCCGTAGCTCAATAGTCCTCCAGCTATTTCCACCAAATGAGAATAATTCTTACCTAGGTTCTGAAAAAGAGTCAACTAATGACTATACTTTATGCAGTATTCTAAGGACCATTAGAAAGTTTTATATTGCAGTGTGCCATGCTGTACATGAATACCAGCACAAGTAAAACTAAAGGCACATTCCAGCCATGTTCTCCAAACTCTGACTGCTCTTTCAACTTACTGGGAAACAAGATGATGCTCTAAAATCTTCAACGGTAAAGATGAGAAATATCCAAAGTATACTAATTCACCATTCTACAGCTTTATTTGGAGCTCTTATCAGCACAGCCCGGGGAGGAACAACTGACAAGGGTCCGTATAAGCCTCATAATCCTCCAAAAAACGTGTACTTGTTTTTTACTTAAATTGACATTTTTTTTTTTGATAAACTTCTTTTTATTGTGTTTTGCGGCATAAAGAACAATATCAAGAATAATATACAGCAGTGCAGTGAACAAGGCATCAGTACCTGCAATCAGGAAAGCATCAACAGGCAATTGCAAAAACCCTCCCGTCCCCTCCCCTCCTCCGTCCCCACCCTCTGCGCTCCCACCCTTCAAAACAGGCCCCCCAACCATTTCCCCCATATCTTGCGGAATTTTTTTGGGCAGCCCCGTGCAGCGTATAGCGACCGCTCCTGGGCCGCACACCAATCCACCCCTCTACTCCAGGTAGCCACTCTGGGCGGGTCTGGCTGTGACCACACTGCCGCTATATCTCTCTTAGCCACCATAAGGGCAGTGGTGAGGAAGTACTTCTCATTACGGGACCCGTCCATCCCGTCCATGATGCCCAGCAGGGCCATTCTAGGCTCGTGGGGGACCTCCCAACCCAGGACCTCCGCTAGTTCGGCTTCGATCGCTGTCCAGTAGTCCTCCAGACGGGGACAAGACCACACCATGTGGAAAAAGTCCGCCGGAACCACCCCACAGCGAGTGCAGGAGGCGTCCACGCGGAGGCCCGCACGATACAGGCGGTCCGGGGTCAGATAGGCAGTGTGGAGGTAATAGAGTTGGATAAGCCGCAGCCTAGCGGAGGTGGTAAGTGACCGAGGGCCCATAAGGGCGTCCCTCCAGTCCGCCTCATCCAGGGGTCCCACCCAAGCCTCCCATCGCTGTTTTAGCCCGCTCCAGTCCACCGGTGTATTGTTAATCAGGGATTTATAAATGCGGGATATGCCCCCCTTCCCAAGATTAAATTGACATTTTAATAGTCCAAGTGTGCCACCGTGATAACAGTGACAAATTTAAACGGCCGAAGATCACAAGCAGTGTAAGAAATTGGGTAGCTGGTTGACTGGGTGGTGAGTCCCCATCAAGCAGCAACCACAATCCTTGTCATGGTGAGACACAAGCTAGCCCTAAATCAACCTGTGCTTAACCCTCTGGTAGCTTGGCACAGAGCATTCAGGCTTAACTTAGAAGCAATGTGTAAAGTATTTGTGCAACACTTCAAACAATAATAAAGTTTTAAAAAAACAACACAAAAAGGATCCCACACCAAATTAGGAAGAGAACTTTAACAAAAATGAAACCAAGACCAAGACCAAAACATTAGAACCAGAGATATGCAATGTTAAAGATTCCAGTAAAAAGAGCATCAAAAAGCACAAAGCGCCAACTGTGGATATCTGAACTTGCAAGACCGAGACAAAATCACAAGTTCAGGCCAATCCCAATGGAGTGCGGGCCAGCTGAACAAAGTATCTTAAATCCTGGTTTGCAGAGCATTGCGAGGATAAGCACAAATATGCATTGCGCAACCAAAGCGTTGTGTCAGTTCGAAGATGTGGCAAGGCTCAGATGGGAGATCCTGTGTCAGATAATCCAGTCAACAAGGGCTTACGATGCGAAGTCTGGTGTCCAGGATGAGGCTCACAGTTAAGGCGATGGGTCGGATCTAAGGAGCTGCAAGGCTGCAAAGCGGAGTCTAGCATAATCGGCAAGGCTGCTGTAGACTAGGAAGAACGAGGGCTGCAGAAGCGATGCAGGTCTTTGCAACATGCCCAATCCACCTAGAAGTGGAGATGCATAGGTTCTGCTAGGGGTTGTGCCGTGCAGCGGAGGAGACGCATCGGTTCTGCTAGATCCACAGAGGCTGGCAAAGCTCCTTAAGCCCACTTCCAAGGGCCCAGAACTGGGGTGGCAACACTTAGCAGGGTAGATGTACAGCTGGCAGAGTCAAGGTGAAAGGGTGTTGGAAGCCTGTTGTGTTCCTGAGGATTAAAATCAGGAGGCCAGCCAACAAGCCTTTGGAGTCAGTCTGGGAGTTCTGGGCGCAAAAGATGCAGGTCCAGTCATTCTCACCCAGGCAAGAGGGCAGCAGACAGAAGCGCAGCAGACAACAGGTAAGCAGGGCAGCAGTCCCTTCAGGTCCGCAGTCCAGCAGTGGCAGTCCTTTCGGAAGCCCTGCAGTCTTTCTTCCTTGCAAAGTATCGACAGGCCCAGAAGTGAACTGAAGAGTTTGTCTGAGGTCCAGTATTTATACCTAGTTGTGCTTTTGAAATCAGAAAATGCTTCTAGAGACATGCATTTGAAGTGCACAGGTGCCCTGCTCTCTTTGCCCCAGCTCCATTTCAACTACAGGGGTAGGTAGCCCTTTGTGTGGAGGCAGGACAGAACCTATTCAAGTGTAAGTGGGGCTGTGCCCAGCTTCTCCCTCCCATCCTGCCAGTGACGGCCCATCCAGGCACATCTAAGCTTCCTATTGCGTGTGGCTGTCTAGGAGGAATACACAAAGCACAACTGTCAACAACTCCAGTTATGTGACCCAGAGACAGGCTGCAGAAACTAAAAGGCTAAGACAGTAAAAAGCTAGCTTGCTAAAAGTACCATTTTCAAGATTATAATTTAAAATCCGACTTCACCATAAATTAACGTTTTTAATTACAATTCCAAAGACACCAAACGTGAACTGGTTACCTGCTTCCATTTGGAGACTACAGGTTATTAAATGTAATACGGCAACTCCAATGTTATCCTATGGGAGAAGTTGCCCTTACAGTAGTAAAAAACGAATTAAAGTGTATTTTTACTACCAGGACATTTAAAACTTAAAAGCACATGTCCTACTTTTGAAATAGATTGCACCCTGCCCTCTTGGCTGTCCAGGGCCTTTTCTAGGGGTGACCTATATGTATTAAAAGGGAAAGTTTGGACCTAGCAAAACTTTCTTTTTGCCAGGTCGAACTGTCAGTTTAAAATTGCTCACACAAGCAGAAACAGCAGGCATGAGACATGTTGAAAGTGCTACTTAAGTGGGGGCACAATCAGTGCTGCAGGCCCAATAGTAGCATTTAATTTACAGGCCCTTGGGCACAGGTGTTGCAACCTTTCAAAGGACTTAACGGTAAATTCAATATGACAATCGGGTGAAGTCAATCTTACCATGTTTTAAGAGGAGACAATGGTTAGCAGTGGTAAAGTGTGCAGAGTCCTAAAACGAGCAAAAACAAAGTCTGCAAACAGGAGGTCTGAAGGCAAAAAGTTAGGGGTAAAACCAAGCCAAGGATGCCAGCTCTAACGAGCAGTAAATATGGAAATGATAACTAATCACTAAAAACATGCACAATAACGACTCACCGGGAGAAGCAAATTATTGCGACAGCTAAGAACATGTGTTCCTTCTTCAAATAAAAAAATTCAAGTTATGTCCATTTCAAATTACAAAACCTGAGAGCATGTTCATTCCCCTTACATGAGAAAGTTCAATTACTCGCACCGGTAAGACATCTTTTTCAAGATGTAAACCCCTAAAGAGAACCTAATTTTGGCATCTAACGTTTAGTTTGTCATAACTGCACAGCTCTATGGTAATTCATTAGGCCCAGCACCCTTAACGCTGACAAAAGTTAATTGCTTTGCCCTTAAGTAGGTATCCTCCGTGGGCTATAAAAAGTGCTTGTACTTGAAAGCTTACCGGGAACACTGCATAAAGGACTACCACTTTCACAGATTTATCCACTGAAAGACAACAAATCAAATGTTACAAAAATGCTTAACAACAACGCAACATACTTACGCAATACGGAATTAAGAAGCAGATCAGACTTTGGTAAAAAGCATCCAGTAAGGTGATCCAGAACGTTGAGGGGAGATATGCCTTAAAATGAAAAGACAGCATGAACACTCTCAAACTGCATGTTACCGCAAACAATTCATAAGGTTAACTTAATAGCTCTATAGCTGTACGTACACACCCTGCACAATGAAAGAAATAAGAGTGATTTATAGTTGCTGCAATATAATACCCTATTTATAAGACAATTGAAGTGAGCACAGAAACTATATTGAAATGGGGAATGCTTCTGTCAGTTCCTGTTACTTGTTCCTGCAAAGAGGTTACTTTTGTGGTGACAGTGAGTGTCAATTCACAGTATTTCTCAGCATTACAGTCCACATAAGTTTGCGAAGATATGACAATCAAACAAGAATGGCAGTTGTCTGATATTACAAAATAAAGAGTTTATCATAAAGTCTGTGGCCCAAGGATGGTTTACTGTATTACAAAACATAACAGATTATGGATAAGTAATCATGAGACAACTCAATAATCATGAACACTACACCAGACCATCAGCAAACTCCCAACTATTAATGCAAAAAGTGATTGCCAAATTCACTTTCAAAACTGTTACAGAGGGCTGGCTACGGAGAAAAGAATAAGAAAGAACCCCTGTATAGCGTCCTTCCATAGTAGCCAGAGACCTATGGACTTGAGGAATATAAAAAGGGATCTTGACTTTTACCAACAGTCAAAACTTCTGATTACATTGGACATCAATTCACTTCTAATTAAAGCATATTTGTGAGTATCCCTGAAGGTTATTCAGGCTATCTTTGACCTTCAAAAAAGGGCTGTCCAGGTAGTTTTCTAGTGGAATTTGTTAAAACTGTTGTAATAAAAGAAACAACTGTGTTCAAGGCTTATTATGTATAAGTGAAAGGTACTGTATCGATGCTTTTTTCTTGCCAAATTGAGCTTAAAACGGTTTACAGAACATAATGCTCTAAAACACACAACTTTATAGTTTAATTTATAGTTTACAACATTATTCCTTCCTCTTCATAGTTTACAGTTTCATAATATTTTCATGCAACTAGGGCACAATGCTTAGGGCCAAAGGTACGAAATCATTTATCCGAACGACTGAAAAACATAATGTAGCTTGAAATAGTTGTGAAGGGTAATAAATTAGTACAGGACAAAAAATTGCATCCACTTTGCACCAACACTGCATGAGAATTCCCTTTAACCACTGAAACTCAGACCATGTTTGGTAAAAAGAAATCTGACTTTCTATGGTGTTATTGGGACTAACCAGAAGACAGCGACAGTACTGCAAGGGCTCTGCCATTTTAATTTGAAGTTTAGGGGGTCTTTAAGCCAAACAAATGCTAAAAGACTATGTTCCAACAGTAGTCACAACAGTTACTTATGGGGTACTAAATTTAATACTTGAAGATTTCATTAATTTTAGATGATTTACAAGCCAAGCTAATAAATAAGCACTTGCTAAGTCACTAGGCCTAGTCTGGAAAGCAGATGCAATGGTTACATTTTTGTTTTACAAGCAGACGCTACAAAACTTTTAGAAAAATGCGCTCACATTACAAGAAAATAATATTTAAATAAATTGCATTACATGACATTACAGTGCAGATGCTTACTAGCAGGTAGGCATACTTAGAATATGTATAAGACTAGTTATTCTCAACCTATATCAAACACCTTGATGTGCCATATGTCCGTAAAGACTGGATACACAAGATGAAGTCCGATCGCTCTGGTGACTTGAGAAGTTTGGCTCAACCCAAGAAAGATCTTATTGGAAAATGCAATAAATCCGATCAGCAGAGAAACATTCACCTCATTTGTGAATATATAAAAAAACACACAATAAAAGTACCATGTTAAAACAAATAATGATATTTATATGACAAAAGATACCGTGCAATTTAAAACAATCTGCCTCCTCCCCCATGTTGCTAAAATCCTGCATGAAAATGTGTCCTTGATTTAATACTATCAAATTCCTCCTCCTCTTTTGAGCGACTCCCCTTCTTGCCAACCATACCTATACTACTCTAACACTCATGTCCCTTTCTCAATTTTCTGTTATGTAGTTCTGTGATCCACCTACATATCATTCCATGGATCACAACCACTCCTTTGTCTGAAAATTGAATACAGAGTCTCTTCTAGACCGCTAATCATACCACCAATCACTTCCCTGATGCCACAACGCCCCTACTAACAATACTGTCTGACTCCAATTAACTCATTTCAATTTACCACAAATAATTCTAAAGTGAATGCATGGAATGCTTTCACCAAAAGCACAAGAGTAAACCTAATAACCCATAATTCCACCAGACTTCCAATACACGTCTGAAACAGTGCGTTACTTGCTGTAAAGTGCTTCAATGCTTCATCAGGGTTAGTAAGCACAATATGAATGGAATGACAATACAAGGTACATAGTTTATGTTTTTCTCATTTGTCATGCCCAGGGTGTACTCTGTGCAAAGCAACATAAAACAATGTGTGAACAGAGGTGAAAGTAGGCTTTTAGTGCTCAGTTTTAGATTGTGGACTTCCCTTTTCTTGTAAATACCATGTCTGCTAAACTTGATCAAGTAGGCATTCATGATCTGCCTATGATCAGTTAACAATTTATCATTCTCCGAATTCTTCTGGGGGTCATGCGCCTTGTTCAGCTCTCTGATGTTTTCAATCGAAGTTTGCACCTTACATATACTTACACATGCATATATACAAGCTTAGTTGTGAGTTCATTGGCAGAGCTGTCCCTTCCAAATTAATTTTTCAGTATAATAAAGTAGAAGTGAATCATTTCCTCAAGCAGCCATCTTGTTTACTGGCAGACCACTTCCTCACTTGCGTTTCTAAATGCTCTAACACAAGAACTGACTCGGTGGTCAGAAGGTTGTTAATATATACTTGTGAGGTAAGCAGCTAAACCATGAGGTCTACAGCATGGTACTGTCTTACCCGTCTGCCTCCCAGTATGAGCCTACTGTAGTAATTACTCACTCGTCTCTCACTTATTCTGGCACAAGTCGTGAAACAAATGCCAACGTCCACACCCTTGTAGAGAGTCAGGCATGCTGAGTTACACATACCACCACAATTATTCTACATAATGGTCTCATTCCAAGTTTGGACCATCATAGAAGAACAAGATCCTTGGAGATATTGTATTTAAAATAACTGTGTTATTGTGTCTTGAATTTGTTTTAGATTGTTTCACATGTTATATGCATTATGTGTATAATAATTTTTTTTGTATCGTGGTCTGCAGATGGTTGTATATGTTGTATCTGACTACCGGAATGCAGTATTCATTGGAGGAAGTAAAATATATTGAATATTGTGCAGGTGCACAGTATAAATAGTTTCCACTGTCACACAACAACTATTTTTATTATCAAATTTGCTTTGCACTGATCAATTGTATATGTTAAATTGGTTCATAGGTAAACAGACGTAATTTGGCAGGTGTGATTTTTTAAAGACTAATGAACTTGCCTATGTTTTTTTTATTTCGTCCGTGAATCTTTGTCATCGATATATTGTATTGTTGGTCAGTATATGAATATTTTAAAAAAAAGTTATTTTGAAGATATTTTCTCATCAAAAAGAGAATCTACATATATATTTTTCTATATACCACAACCGTATAGTCTTTAAATAGGGCTATATAATAGCAGTATGAGATTGATGATTGACCAATTGTTGATTGGCATCCAATTGGTTGATTAATTTAAAAACTACAAGGGAGCACATATTATAAAAAACAATTACCCAGCACTGGCATGAACTCTGCAAGAAAGGTTATGCATCTTGGACACCTGTAGGAAGTATGAGCCTCACTGTTTTGGGAGGTAATCAGGGTTAGGTTATTCATGCGCATTCTGTTGCAGGACTAGAGGTGACCATTATGCTTCCTGTTCTTTACTGATACTAGTAAGACAAACTACCTTTTCCATAAAACACATAAGAAAGGTGAATTAGAGAAAACATCTCACACCAATAAGCACTGTAACATTGTGGTCCCGGGCTAGTCCTCATCCCTCCCCATAACTTACCTGGTGCCGCTTAGGGAGCATATCTGGCCAATTCCGCTTCGTAGCATGGTGACACAGTGAGGCCGAGAGCCAACAGTGTGACATGTCCCAAGACTCATTGCCCGCTGGTAAAGACCCAGTGATCAATGAAAAGAGCATGTGGCAGGACAAGGTGAGGAATTTGTCATTGGGACTTCCTTATCTGTGGTGTCATAACACCTGCATCGCAATGTAAGGCAACCAATGCATTAAACCCCTTTTGACAGCTGGGCACAGTGGCATCAGTGAGAGGGACTCAGAGCGCATGGTCTTAAAAGTGCCCCTTGTTGTTTTCCGTCTGTCCAGACGGATTTAGCTGGAGTACAACCAGCAGGTGTGCTAACGGACATTTGTATTTAGGGTCATACATGTTTCCTCCCGTTGAGGAAGGATGGGTTGCAGTGCCTTGGAACCTCACTGTTGCAGTGCATATCTCATTTTTGGACTCTATAAATATTTATAACACTTGGCCCTTCAGCGTGAAGGGAACTCTGTTGGCTCAGCAGATCCCCCCTGCTCTTCAGTGTGGCATTGGTGCTTGTGGCGAGTTGCTTTTTCTTTGATTTATTTTGTGAGCCATCTAGCTTTCTACTTTGGCTCAATGCATGCTGACAATTTAGTGCAAGGGTAGGATCTTTTCACTCTCACTAAGAACAAAAACAGGTCAGCCCTGGAACTCTAGGTTTAGGCAATGAAAGCTGTTTCAGCTCAATCAGCCCTTTATTAATGACGTGCAGTGGGACAGGCCCTAGTGGTAGTCACACTGAACCATTGCTATTCTGGTGTTTATATTTTTTGGCACACAGATGAAAAATACCCATCCCATTCAGATGAAAAATAAAGGTAGAACTGTATTAAGCATAGTTTCTCCTGTAGCTTAAACATTTGTTGTATCCTCCTCTAATTTTAATTAATGATGCACATTTTTCTGTGATGCAAATTAATGCATAGTGAAGAACTCTAATATTTCACAAGTCTCTTAGGAACTGGCTGCAAAAACCCGAGATGTTCTATTACAATAGTTGTACAATTGTGCTGAAAAATCACTCCTTGTCATTAACAATTACAAGATTTTCTCCTGGGAAGTAGCAAACCTCCCTCAAAGCCTTCTTGAAGAGTGATGGCCATGACTATATCATGGGAATGGCATTTACGGAAATCGATTTAAAAGTTAACCAGCTATTACTGCCCAGTACACCTCAAATGTCTGGAGGAATGGGGAAAATACATGTGATATCATAAGTTAAGGTCGGCGACGACAATGTGGTAAGCTCCCTAGAGACAGGGATTTAGAATCAAAGTCCAAGAAAAGTTTAGAAGAAGGAAAAAACATATGATAAATGTAGGCCAAATGCTGAAATTGTTTCAACAAATGTAATTGCTTTTATATTTTAATAGAACGCTTCACACAGGATGCATGTCATACCTAGGAACTGCAAATAATAGATGTTACTAATATCTCTAATTTATTGATCTCACTACATTTTTGGACCTTGGAAGGCTGGCACACTGAGCCTGCACTGCTGGGATTCAAACCTTTGACTTTCAGACCTCTACTTAAGAGCCAGCTCGCTGGCTTTAAGGATTTCACACATTAATATTTTAAGTCTTGGTTGCAATCACTGATGTGGACTGGAACACAGCTCTCAACACCCACCGACCTAAACAGAGCCACACTCTCCCCAAAGCCATCAAGAATTTCAACAATTGAATCCCCTCCTGCACCGACTCCCTGATCTCCTCAGACACATCAATACAACAAGATCCAGCCCACAGGCAAGTTGATACACAGAGGAACTCAGACTAATGAAACACCACTGCTAACAACTGGAGAACAAATGAAGAATGAGCCAGGACAATGTAGACAGGAGCATGTTCAAATCCACTCTAAGATGCTACCAACAAATGTTCTGGACCTACCAAAAGTGGAAGTCGGGTGGAGTGCTTTGATTCTAGCACCAACAGAAGCAAATAAATCTTCACCATTGTGAAAGATTTCACCTCACCATCAGCCGCCTCCAACTCTAACACCACCTCACAGGACCTCTGCAACAATCTTTCAATTATTTAGCAAAACAAATCACCGGCATTTACAGCAATTTCAACCAGCAACGGACCAGACAGATCTCGTCAAACACCTACCGGTCTCATACAAAGTGCCAACACTCCATCTCTCTTTCTCCTACCTTGCCGAAAAGACCTGGAACTCCCTGCCTCTGCACCTCAGGCTATCACCATCACTGCCGCAATTTCAGAAGCACTTCAAGACCGGGCTCTTCGACTGAACCACATATCCACCCTCCCTCCCATAAAACAGAAGAACCACCAACGACAGACAATGGTTAAGCACTTGAATTCCCTAGTACAATTCTTATCTGAAAAGGTGCATCCACTTCCAACACCCGTCGTTGAAGGATGCTCTAATAGTTCCAAAAGTTCACAAACATAAGGAAGGTGCACTCAAAGCAAAAGTCATTCAGATTCACAAGTATTATCCGTTGTGGTTTCAAATTTATTCCAAATTTAATCGGCAAACAGCCAACGCGTTTCGTCCCTTTTGCCAGGGGACTTCTTCAGGGCTAGAAGTCAGATGAGATAAGGCTACTTATCGACATTTCAGCGCAAAAGATAGCCAAGAATCGTCCGAGAACTGCACAAAATTCATCATGAGCGTATCCCAATATATTAATCCTGGGTATGTAGCAGCAGGTTAAGTATCGTCTTTGGTAAAATTCTAGATCTGAAGGAACTTCATAATAATTACACTCCCACTTTGTCAGGAGTAGAGCAACAGCGTGATAACTGGCTTTTTTTTTTTTGTTTTTTTTTTTTTTTTGAAGGCCAGTTATCACGCTGTTGCTCTACTCCTGACAAAGTGGGAGTGTAATTATTATGAAGTTCCTTCAGATCTAGAATTTTACCAAAGACGATACTTAACCTGCTGCTACATACCCAGGATTAATATATTGGGATACGCTCATGATGAATTTTGTGCAGTTCTCGGACGATTCTTGGCTATCTTTTGCGCTGAAATGTCGATAAGTAGCCTTATCTCATCTGACTTCTAGCCCTGAAGAAGTCCCCTGGCAAAAGGGACGAAACGCGTTGGCTGTTTGCCGATTAAATTTGGAATAAATTTGAAACCACAACGGATAATACTTGTGAATCTGAATGACTTTTGCTTTGAGTGCACCTTCCTTATGTTTGTGTCCACCCTCCCTCCCACCTCCCCCACTCAGCGCCTTGAGACGCTCACAGTAGAGTAGTTGTGTTTTATAAGAAACCTGATTGATTGATTGAACACTAACTGCATGGCCTGTCAATATCCCAGAAGAAACTACCACCACAATGAACTCCATCCTGTCAGGAGCCCCATCAGATGCTGCCCCCACCACGCCTCTTCCAGAGGACTGTAACCCTATCGGCGCCATGATCACACCCATTCTGAATGGCTCCATCTTTTCTGTACTTCGAAATAAGCAATTTGTCCTCCCGTTGCTGAAGAAATCCTCTGTGGATCCTTCAACACTCGCCAACTACAGACCAATCTCCCTGCAACCATTCCCGACCACGGACTTGGAGAAAAACATGAACCAACACCTTGCCGAATACCTCAACAACCACTAAGTCCTTGATACCACTCAGTCTGGTTTTAAATACAATCACAGCAAGGATCTGCCCTCATCGCTGCCACTGATGACATCCATGTGACTCTGGACAGAGGAGACACAGCGGACCTCATTCTCCTGCATTTCTCCATAGCATTTGACACAGTCCCCCCCCCCCCCCATCCCCTTCCAACTTCTATACAACATCGCAATCAAAGGACTAGCACTCCAATGGATCTGCTCCTCCCTGACTGGAATGACCCAGTCAGTCAGCCTGGCTCCATACACCTCAGATACCTGCAACCTCATCTGCGGAGTTCCTCAAGGATCCTCCCTGAGTCTGGCCCTCTTAAACATCAAATAGTTGAAGGCCAATTGTCTAAAACCGATCATTACAAGACTGAAATCATTATCTTCGGGGCAAGAGCACATCACTCTGGGGATCCACCTGAAAGCCAACAGAGCTAGGACCGACACCCACCATCCATGACAAGAACCTCAGGATCAACAACAAATTTGAGTTGACCGCCCAAGTCAATGCGCCACTCACCTTATACTTCCATCACCTGAGAGAACTTTTCAAATGGCTCTCAATTAACACCTGGAAAATCACCATGTACAACCCAGTCACAAGCAAGCTGGACTATGAGAACAACCTCTATTCTGGGATCCACAAACAACTCACAAGAAGGCTACAGACTATTTAGAACTCAGTGGCCAGAATCATTCTCAACCTCCCAAGCCACACACACATCAGATCACACCTGAAGGAGCTCCACTAGTTCCTGATTCACAAACTAGCACAATTTAAACTCCGCACCAAAACTTTCAAGACACTACATATAACAATGGACCAGCATGCCTCAACATTTGCATCTCCTTTCACAAACCTTCAAGACACTCCTGGCCGCCCTGACTCCTACTTGCACAGATCCCACTCATATGGAAAACCAGATCCAGTGGTCAAGCCTTCTCCTACATTGCTCCTAAAGCATGGAACAAGCTGCCGCTACACATAAGAACCTTCTCCTCACTTCTTGAATTTCACAAGAAGCTGAAGACCTGACTTTGAGTAGCTTCAGTAGGCCCTAGGTGTGACTAGACACACACCTGCTCAGCGCCAGGATACCCTCTCGGGTAATAGTGCGCTCTACAAATCTGCATAACATATCAACATATGGGCCCACTGCCCACCAGAAATGTAAGCTATATGATGTGCAGTAAGGCAGCACTTCTTTTTGTTTAACTTAAAGTATAGCATCACAATTTGTTACAATAACTGACACTTTTTAAATCAAAAATAATTTGGTATGGAATTAGTGCCAAAAACAGCATTCCGGATTTGATATTGAGAAATGCAGCACCAACATTCTTATGCATCATAACAACGCAAAATCATTTTACAGCGTTTAAAGATTAAGTTGACATGAATTTGATAAGTAAAGTTTGTTTTTGTGACTAATGACAAACAGAGGGGTCTGTATTTGATTAGTTTTTGCAATACAGTTAACACCCATTTTCCCACTAAATTGCAACAGTCCGTTACTAACTTAAACGCAAACGATCTTGATACGTTACGAATTATTTTCTCCGTAAGGGATATTAAACGAAAAGTAATGTGGCGCCATAATTCAAGTAACTCTACCTCTGATTTCTGGCCTGCTTTGTAAAGTTCTGGTAGCTGCTTCAGTGTCTCTGCAGAAATATCTTTATCGAGAATGCCGTACACAACGGGTGGAGCGGAAGTGAAGAGGAGGTTGAATAATATCAACATCCAAAAGTCCATCATCGAGGTGCCCGAGAAACCACAGTAGAACTGGTACCAGAAGAGAAGGTTCACAAATGCCTGCAAGTTCAAAGACAAAATGTCACTGGAATGTGGTTGAAGACAGATCGCAAATATTCACTGAACGTCTGGTTTTGAAAAGGCAGGATCTGAACATGCATTGAAGACTACATCACATGTACCTCCATGTAAAAATCCCTTTTGTGATAATGGCCCTAAATAGACTGGAAATCAGTGGAACAGAGCATACCTTTATCTTAACATTAACATGTCCTAATAATGGCCACTGGTGTCAAAATGCGGTGGCAAAAATTCTCAAAATTGAAATACTTCCGTAGGTCACAGGGAAGGAATATGCTACTTACCATGCAAGCATCTATTCATAGCGTGTAGTACCATAGATTCATATGCTTGGAATGATCCTGCCATCAAGTGTTGGGCATGGACAATTACAAGTTCTTTTTCTTCTAAGAAGTCTGCGAGTCATGAGGTATAGTGACCCCGCCCATGGTTTGCATTGCACATGTTGCTTTGCTCCTTTGTTAGACTGTTTTTAGCTCATCATGTGAGCGTTGGAAAAAAAGGAGCAAGAAATCGACAGTATAAAGAAACATGCATAGAATTTTGTGTGTAAATTATGCTAAATATATATTATGAAGAACTGCAACTAAAAGCTTCAGGGGAGGAGGGTGGGTGCATATGAGTTTCCGGCACTACACGCAACACATAAATGCATACAGGTTAAGTAACATATTCCAATCGTAGAATGTGTTGGCTGTAGATACATATGCTTAGCAAAGAATGTAAAGAAGTGCTCCCCTTTGCAGTGGCTAGCGATTAGTTGAAGTACTTGTTTGAAATTGTGTTTTAAGTACAACTTGATTCACTCTTGCTTGTTGATGGGTGAATACATCAACACAGTAGTGTTTAGTAAAGGTATGTGGGTTATTCCATGTTGCTGCTTTTCAAATATCTTCTATAGGGATATTTTCAAGGAAAGCCATAGTGACTCCTTTTTTACGTGTGGAATAAGCCCATGATGGTGCCGTAAGTACACTTTTGGCTTTTTGATAACATGTTTGAATGCATCCAACTATCCATAAAGCAGTTCATGCTTTGGATATTGGTGCCCCTCGATGAGGTTTGTTAAAAGCAACAAAAAGTTGTTGCGTTTTTGCAAACATTTTGTTCTATCAATGTGGAACATGATCGCCCTTTTGACATCTAATGTATGTAGGGCTCTCTCTGCTATTGTGTCTGTGTTATGAAAAAACACTGGTAGCTCTATGGTCTGACTTGCATGAAAGGCTGAGACCACTAACAATGTTGGATTCATTCGTAGAACTAATTTTTTGGGGAACATTTTAAAGAAAGGTTCTTGCAGAGTAAGTACCTGTAACTCATTTATAATACTGAGAGAAGCGATTGCCACTAGAAAGACAACTTTCCAAGTTAGAAATTGAAGTGGACATGAATAAAGTGGTTTGAATGGTGGGTCCATAAGCCTAGAAAGAACAATGTTTAGGTTCCAGGCTGAGGCTGGAAGAGTGAAAGGTGGGATAACTCTTAAGTCCTTCCATGAATGCTTTGATTACTGATATTTTAAAAAGGGACATATATTGCCTGCTTTGCATGTAGGCATCTAGTGATGCTAAGTGTAATCTGATAGATGTGCAAGCAAGCCCTGTTCACTGCAAATTGAATAGATATTGTATAATGCAATGTATTGGGTAGGATTTATGGCCAAATTCGACATCTGCCTAATGCAGGAGACCTGGGCACTTGAAAATAGTGTTAGTACGACCTTTGCCACTTACGACATCTTGGCGTCTTTCGCAGGCAAAGGCCGGCCTTCTGGTGGATTATCAATTTGGATAGCCACACACTTGGGAATTCAGGCCACCCAATTACCAACAAAATCCCTGGACTTCCAGTGCGTCCTTTTAAAACCCCTTGGTAATCCTCCAGTAGCAATAATAAATGTATACTCAAGACCCACTAAAAGCGGCAAAGAATCAACCGTATTTGGTGACCTGGCCTCATTTATATCAGGGCTCGATCCCTCTATTGCCTTAGTTATTGGAGGGGATTTTAATTGCCAGTTTGAACCGTTGGGTGAAGCTGAGTTGGGTGATCAGGATGAAGTAGATGAGCTGTGGCATATCCCAGCTCCTGACACTGTACCTGTAAGAGCCTGGACACCTTTGGCACTACAAATAAAATCCTTCTCCCTTGCAATGTCCTTGCGGGCATGCAATGGGAGATTGGACTCTGACCGCCCAGCAACTGGAACATTTAATCGATCTAACAGAGTCTCTATCATCGACTATGTAATGATTGAGGCCAAAAACTGGGACAAGTTGCTGGACTTCAGAATTGAGAAAAGACAGGACAGTGATCATAACGCACTGATCCTAACCCTGAAGCCAGGATCCTTTGGCCTGAAAAATAGTGAGACCAACCCTACTGCAGTAACCCATCCCCTCGTATTAACTAATAACAGAAGGCGGGTGAAATGGCCACATTTGGCAAAGTCACCCTTACAACTTGCTAAAATTTACCAAATGGCCACGCCTTTTATAGCCCGGATGGCTGAAGGGAAAGAGCATGCACAAATACTGGATATCCATAAACAATTAGTTATGGTACTGGCTGATGTTTTCCATCCTGTAACCCGCACCAAGAGGCGTGCACCGAATAGCCACCCCTGGTATAATACTGCTTGTAGGAAATTGCGAAAGGAACTTCTAGCAGCAATTAAGCTAAAAAATAAGTCGAATATTAGAGCCCTTAGGAAGGCATATAAGGAGGAAATACACAGGAGTCGGATGGACTGGGAAGAGGATACATGGGGAAAATTGAGGAATGCCCTGATGCTGAAGGACGCCAAACTTTTTTGGGCTATAGTGAATAATACCATGAGAAATAGTGCGGAACCCTTTTTGCCAAATATTGCCCCCGCAGTGTGGGAAGCACATTTTGCGACCCTATATAGTACTCCCTCGGGGGTAACATTGGTGCACCCAGTTGGTGAGAGGGTATCCCAACCGGATGGTCCTATTTGTATGACACCGAATCCGGACTCCCAATGTGAGTCCAGAACACGAGGGGCTATGACACTTGCGGAACGCACAGACCACCCAGGTGCTAGGGCTGGGGTAGTTTCTGAAAGCACTGTTAGTATATCAATCAAAGAAGTAGAGCACGCCATCGCCAGGCAGCCCCATAATAAAGCACCCGGTCTGGATAAAGTGCCCGGCGATCTTTTACATTCCCAACCTAGAATCTGGGCACCCTATTTAGCTGCACTGTTTAATGCAGTGCTACAGGGAACTAATATCCCAGACACATGGGCCGGGGCTGAAATTGTCCCTATATTCAAAAAAGGTTCCCCCTTAGCCCCCTCAAACTACAGACCGATAAGCCTCCTGGATACCTCACAGAAACTTATGGGTCGGATCATCTTGGATAGAATTCTAGAATGGGTAGAAGAAAATAAAATATTAACCACTCTCCAAGCTGGGTTCAGAGCCGGGATTTCGACCTTAGACCAGCTTTTTAGATTACAGGTTCTGTACTGGAAGACGGTAATATTGGAGGGTGGCAGCTTATACCTGGTATTTGTAGACCTACGGGCCGCTTTTGACCTTGTGCCCAGGGAAAACCTATGGAGGGTATTGGAAGACCTAGAGCTCCCACCATACATATTAGAAGTTTTAAAACGTTTTCATAAAGGGAACTATGCCCAGGTACGTTGTGGGAAGAACGGCGATTTATCAGACCCTTTCCCCGTCACCAGAGGAGTACGCCAGGGTTGTGCCCTGGCACCTACACTCTTCAGCCTTTACATAAATGGCTTGGTTGGCGATCTGGATGCGGTCAGAAACAATGATGCCCCTCGTTTGTCAACTGGGCGGGTGCCTGCTCTGATGTTTGCGGACGACACCCTGTTGTTATCGCAAACATCAACAGGCATCCAGAGGGTTCTGGATGGATTTGTAACATTCTGCGCTCTGAGGGGACATTAAATGAACTTAGACAAGACAAAGTATATGATTTTCGGCCCACCAAAGCGCACCCGCCCCTGCCCATCTCTGAACGGCATCCCGCTTGAAAGGGTCAGTACTTTTGTTTACCTGGGTGTTACCCTGACCGAAGACTTCGGCTGGGGCCCCCAGGTGGCCAAATCTGCCTTAAAGTTAACGCAGATAGCGGGTGGCATTAATAAGTTCCATAGGAAAACGAAATTTAAACCAGTTTCTCCAGCCCTCGAAATGTACAGGGTTCAAGCTAGACCTGCCGCTACATACGGCGCAGAACTTTGGGGCCACACTCGTGTATCACCCCTCTCAAAGGCCGAACACATATTCGCTAGAAATCTGTTAGGGCTCCCCCAGAGTACACCTCTTATATATATGAGGTGAGACCTAGATCTGGAACCCATTTCTGAATTCCTAGCAAACCGACCCCTTCTATATTGGAGAAGGTTATGGACAGCGCCCGAGCTCAACGACTATAGAGCTGAATTTCGAGCAATCTGGGACCAATTGAAGGCCAAAAACATACCCTGGCTATCCCACCTCAAAGCCTTAATACATGAGATAGGCCTGCCACGACTCTGGGAAACTCCAGGGGTGAGCTGTATAGCGGTACAGAAGAAGGAGTTGCTAGCTTTACTCAGACAGTATAAACTAGCTCTGTTATACCGCTCACAGTCCGCGGGTAGGTTGACCACAGACTTCCTGCAAGTTAAGATGGTACCTAGCAGGGAGGAGTTCCTAGATCAAATTCAGCCCCCGATAGCTAAAAAGTTATATATTCAGCTAAGGTATGGCTGCCTTCCAATCGGAGACCTGACCTGTAAATGGGCAGGGAGAAGTGAGGGACTTTGCCCGGGTTGTAGCGAAATTAAAGAAGATTTAGCCCACATTTTATTCTTCTGTCCTGCTTATAAAGAAATACGCAGATCTTGGCTTGTGCCACTATGTAGAAACTTAGGCTTAAAACATTGCGCACAAGCATGCAGGATATTGCGCTATGATACATCACCCCCAATTGTGTTTACTGTTTCCCGTTTTTTACATAGTATGTGGCGGAGGAGGGCCGCCCTCATCAATTAAATTAATGATGTGCAAATTTCATCTTTGATAACTGCTGTTTAATAACTTTTTATTTGTATGTATAATTATTTATGTTTTATTTTGTATGTACATATTTTATCTGTGCTTTTACGGTCAACGACCGAAATAAAGCTATCAAAGTAAAAAAGTATAATGCAATGTACTGTAGGTGCTAAATGGTGAATCTGCTTACTTGTACAATAATGTACAAACCTCTTACATTTTGCAGCGTAACATGCTCTAGTTGTAGGTCTACAAGCTTGTTTAAGGATGTCTATACTTTCTTGTGGTAATTTTAAATGCCCAAACTCTAGGATTTCAGGAGCCAAATAACTAGATTGAGCTGATTGGGGTGCATCACTCTTCCTTGATTTTGAGTTAGTAGGTGAGGTCAAAGAGGTAGTTTCACAAGTGGAAGTAGGGTTGTGAACCACGCCTGAACTGTCCATGTTGGGGCTATTAGGATTAGTGTTAGAGGTGTTTGTGTTAACTTCTGAGCTACATATGTAATGAGTGGGAGAGTAGGAAAAGTGTAGGTAAATACTCCTGACCAATTCATCCATAGGGCATTGCCCTTTGATCGGGGATAGGGGAACCTGGGGGCGAGTTTTTGCCATTTGGTGTTGAGGTGAGTGGCAAACAAGTATATATCTGGTGTTCCCCAATTTTTTGAAGTACGAGTGGAGTAGAGGTACATTGATCTCCCACTCTTGCATCTGCTAATGTGTCCAGATAAGTATATCTGCGAAGTTGTCCACCCCAAGTAGGTATTCTGCTTAGAGGTGGATTTTGTGATAGATTGCCCAATGCCAGATGAGCTCTGATAGGAGGGATAGCTATGAGGAGTGCGCCCCCCCCCCCCCCCGCTTTTGAATATGATGCATTGCAGTCATTGTCTGTGCGTATTAGTACTACTTTCTGGTTTAAATGATTGCGAAAAGCTTTGAGGGCTAGTTGAATTGCTAGAATCATGAAATGATTGATGTGCAGATGTGTCAGCTATTGTCCATAGACTGTGAAATCTTGCATACATGCACTTCCTCCCTGAAGAGATGCATCTGTGGCAATGGTGATTTGGGGAATTGGGGCTTTGAAGGGTTGTCCTTGCGACAAGTTGTTGCTGCTCCACAACTGTAGGGAGCGATGGGTTGCTGGCCCTACCAACACTAGATCCTTTAGCTGCACCTCTGAGACAACTGAGACAGCAGAGTGCATTGAAAGGGATGCATATGTAGACAAGCGTGTGGTACTATGGCTATGCAGGAAGACATTATGCCTAAATGCCAATCTCTAATTTTACTGTGAGCTCAGGTGCTAAGTTTGTCGTTGAAAGAGAGGTAATGTCTCTGCTAACTTTTACACTCTTTCTGGACTGGGATAAGCTTGGGCTGTAAATGAACTGGAAGTTCCACCTAGGAAAGGCTGACTTTGCAGTGGTTGCAGATGAGACATTTGTATGTTGAGGCTAAACCCTACTTTGTGCAGAAGGTTGATAACCTGCGGAGTATCTTGAAAACACTGTTGATAGCTTGGGCCTTTGATAAGCCAATAGTCTAGGTAGGAGAAAATATGTATTACCTCTGTTCTTAGAGGAGCAGCCACTACTACAAGGCACTTTGTGAAAATCCTCCGAGCTGAAGTGACTCCGAAGGGTAGCACCTTGAACTAATAGTGTTGGTCGTTGAGTTGAAAACGTATATAAAGGCAGTGAGCTGGATGAATAGGAATATGGAAGCATGCATCTTTGAGGTATAATGAAGTCATGAAATCTCCTTGCTTTAGCAGGGGTATCCTATCTTGAAGTGTGATCATGTGACAGTGTTCTAAGGAGATGTACCTGTTGAGTGGTCTGAGACTGAGGATAGGCATAAAGGTTTTGTCCTTCATGGGAATGAGCGAATAAAAGGAGTATACTCCGTGTCCCTGATGTTGTAAGGACACTATTTCTATTTCCCCTTTGTGAAGGAAAGAAAGAACCTTGTCCAGTAAAAGTGTAAGATGTTCTTGTGGCATATTTTGATTTCATGGTGGAACTGTCGGTGGTGTTTCAGTTCTAAACAATACCCATCATGATTATGGCTTGTATGTAGTGGTGCCCTGTCAGTGCAGACAGAAATTTTGTAGCCTTCTCCCGACTGGTGTGATATATGGTCGGGGGAGGTGTAGGTGGTCACTGTTTTGGAGAAGTGGAAGTTTTGGTAGGGGTTGCACGGCCTTTACCTCTTTTTCTATAATTTGTTTTATAGAAAGATCCCCTGATTCCGATAGGTGCCCTGTTGTTTATTGCCCCTGCCGGAGTCAGTGGAGGAACCCCCTCAGGCGTCCCCCTGTATTGATCCCTACAGTGTTGATTTTTTTGTAGGGCCCCGATTGCTTTAGCGGTTTCAGTGTTTTTTTTTTAAACTTCTCCAGCATTTCATACAGCTGTGGCCCAAATAGATTTTGTCCATCAAAAGGTAAATTGAGCAGGTGTTGTACATCAGGTTTGTAGCCAAACACTCTGAGCTATGTGTGGCATCTGATGAGGATACTAGTTTTAATGGAGTCTAAGGCACATTTTATTATGGCATTAGATATAGTCCTGCCTTCTTCCACCAATTACCCCATGGATCAGGGGCTGTATTGGAATCTCTCTGCGGGTCCGTGAAATAAGGAATATTGTATTCATTAGGTTGATTTGGTGAAAAAAGTGGTTGCTCAGAAGGCAAGTGTTCTGGAGAGTGTGTTTGTACTGGCCTTGAAAGTGGTATGTAAAACAGTAGGTCCCACTGGTACGCGATCAAATAAAAGATGCATGTTAGAACTGGTGTCTCCTTTGTCTTGCACCTTTGTCCAAATAGGGACCATTGCTTCTAGTCAGAGTAAGGGGGCTACAGTCCTAAAATAACCCCTGCTCAACCCTGTGGTAGCTTGGCACGAGCAGGAAGGCTTATCTAAGAGGCAGTGTGTAAAGCATTTGTGAACACATACAGTAATACAGTGAAAACACTACAGATGGACAACACAGGTTTTATAAAAATAAATATTCTTTATATAGATTTAACACAACACCAAAACGACTAAATTCTACAATACAGTATTAAGAATAGGACTTAAAGATGGTAGAAATAACTCACTTCACTTTAGAAGGTAAATGGGACACGTTGCCCACGAAGTACATTTGGATGCGTCACGCAAGAGAAACAAAAGGTCTTTCTCCTTTCCTTGCAAATAAAGAAACCACTGCAGGCAAACCTCAGCAATTACAACTGGCACAGGGGAAGTCAAAACCTCCTGCAGATTCTCTGGTTCTTCTCATTGGCAAAAGGTCTGTCTTGATGTCCAGAAGCGATCTAAAGTTCTGGGGTCTGGATCCCCTTTTTATACACACAAATCCTTTGTCTCTGAAGGCAGAGTGTGTCTGTACCTAGTCCAAACCAGTTCTGGGTGCATTCTGCCAGTGCACAACTTCTTCCTTTGTCAATGTGGGCCAGGGTCATCAGACGCACCACAGGAGGTGGAGCCAGCATTGTGGAAGGCAGGCACAGCCCTTTTCAGGCCCAGGTGCTACTCCTCCCACCATTCCCAATGCAGATAGGTCTATTTAGCCTAGTGCTGACTCACCCTGTCTCCTGCAGCCCCCTCAGCCCATCACTCACAAACCAGGCATGGAATACACAACCTAGCAGAGGCAGGCTTGGACGGTTAGGCAAGAAAATACCTACTTTCTAAAAGTGAAATTTTCAAACACAGAATGTTAAAACCAACTTCAATCAATCAATCAGTACATTTATAGAGCACACTACTCACCCGCGAGGGTTTCAAGGCGCTGAGGGTGGGGGTGCTGCTACTGCTCAAACAGCCAGGTCTTGAGGAGTCTCCTGAAGGTGAGAAGGTCTTGGGTCAATCGGAGGTGGGTGGGGAGGGAGTTCCAGGTCTTGGCGGCGAGGTAGGAGAAGGATCTGCCGCCTGTTGTTCTTCTGGTGTGTGGTACGGTGACGAGGGTGAGGCTGGCTGAGCGGAGTTGGCGAGTCGGGCGTAGAACGAGAGTTATTTGTTGAGGTATTCGGGTCCGGCGTTGTGGAGCGCTTTGTGTGCGTGGGTGAGGAGCTTGAACGTGATCCTCTTGTTGACGGGGAGCCAGTGCAGGTCTCTCAGGTGGGCGGTGATGTGGCGGGGGATGTCCAGGATGAGGCGTGCAGAGGCATTCTGTATGCATTGCAGTCTTTTCTGTAGCTTGGCCGTTGTCCCTGCATAGAGTGCGTTACCATAGTCGAGCCGGCTTGTGACGAGGGCTTGGGTGACAGTCCTTCTTGTTTCCGTGGGGATCCATTTGAAGATCTTTCGTAGCATGCGGAGGGTGTTGAAGCAGGAGGAGGAGATGGCGTTGACTTGCTTGGTCATAGTGAGCAATGAGTCCAGGACGAACCCTAGGTTGCGTGCGTGGTCGGTGGGTGTCGGTGCTGTGCCCAGGGCGGTGGGCCACCAGGAGTTGTTCCAGGCGTAGGGGGATGGTCAAAGGATGAGGACCGCTGTCTTGTCTGTGTTCAGTTTCAGGCGGCTGATCTTCATCCATTTGGCGACGGCCCTCATTCCTTCTTGGAAGTTGGATTTGGCGGTGACTGGGTCTCTGGTCAGGGAGAGTATCAGCTGGGTGTCATCGGCGTAGGATGTTGAGGTCGTGTGCGCGAACGATGCTGGCGAGGGGGCTCATGTAGATGTTGAAGAGCATCGGGCTGAGTGATGAGCCTTGGGGTACGCCGCAGATGATCTTGGTGGCCTCCGAGTGTAACGGGGGTAGGCGGACTCTCTGGGTTCTGTCGGTGAGGAATGAGGAGATCCAGTCCAGGGCCTTTCCCTGGATCCCTGTGTTGTGGAGATGTGTTTTTAGGGTGCGGTGGCAGACCGTGTTGAAGGCAGCTGAGAGGTCTAGGAAGATGAGGGCTGCGGTTTCTCCGTTGTCGAGCAGGGTTCTGATGTCGTCGGTGGTGGCGATGAGGGTGCTGTGGTTGCTGCGGAAGCCAGACCAGGACGGGTCGAGGGAGCCGTTGGTTTCGAGGAAGTTGGTCAGTTGCTTGTTGACTGCTTTCTCTGTGACCTTGGCCGGGAAGGGGAGCAGGGAGATGGGCCGGAAATTCTTGAGGTCCTTGGGGTCTGCTGTCGGCTTCTTAAGGAGGGCGTTGATTTCAGCGTGTTTCCAACTCTCAGGGACGGTGGCAGATTAGAAGGAGCTGTTGATGATGTCTCGGAGGTGGGGTGCGATGATGGTGTCTGCTTTGTTGAAGATGTGGTGAGGGCAGGGGTTGGATGGAGAGCCGGAGTGGATGGTGTTCATGATCTGGGTGACGTCTTCGGTGTTGACGGGGGTCCAGCGACTGAGGAGGGCGGTGGGGGGCGTTGGTTCTGTGGCTGGTGGAGGCGTCTGGTTTGCGAAGCTGTCGTGTATGTCGGCGATCTTGCGGTGGAAGAAGGCCGCGAGGGAGTCGCAGAGGTCCTGGGAGGGGGGGGATGTCGTTGGAGTTGGAGCTTGGGTTGGAGAGTTCCTTCACGATGCTTAAGAGCTCCTTGCTGTTGTGTGCGTTGTTGTCTATGCGCTCTCTGAAGGCCGTTCTCTTGGCGATGTGGATGAGCTGGTGGTGTTTGCGTGTGGCGGTCTTAAGGGCCTCAAGGTTTTCCGCCGTCCGTTCTTGGCGCCAGACTTTCTCTAGAGTTCGGCTGGATTTTTTGGAGTCCTTGAGGTCTGTGGTGAACCATGTGGTTCTCCTGCTGTTGTGCTTGTTTGGAGGGTTCTTGATAGGGGCAAGGGTGTTGGCGCAGTTGCTGATCCACTGTGTGAGGTTTCGGGCGGCGGTGTTGGTGTCCGAGGCGTTGGCCGGGGGGCCCTGGGCGAGGGTCAGCTGGTCAGTGGTGACTTTGCTCCAGCATCTTCGGGGGATGTGCGGAGGTTGGATGTTTGCGGTGAGTTTCTTGTAGGAGAAGTGGATGCATCGGTGGTCGGTCCAGTGGAGAGTGGTGGTGTGGCTGACCATGATGTCGGTGCTGGCGGAGAAGATGGGGTCCAGCGTGTGGCCTGCGTGGTGTGTCGGGGTGTTCACTAGTTGCTTCAGTCCGAAGTTGGAGAGGTTGTCGAGCAGGGTGGTGGTGTTGTTGTCGTTCTCCAGGTGGAAGTTCAGGTCCCCCAGGAGGATGTAGTGCGTGCTGACGAAGTCGGCGATGGATTCGTTGAATTGTGGGCGTGGACCCGGTGGTCTGTAGAGGAGTGTTCCTCTGAGGGTGGTCTTGGGGTCGGTGTGGATCTGAAAGTGTAGGTGCTCGGCGGTGCTGAGAGTTTCTTCGGTGCTGGACATGACTGAGGGTGTTCCTGTGGACGATGGAGATTCCTCCTCCGGGCTTGTTGGTACGGTCCCTCCGGATGATTTTGTAGCCGTCCAGGATGGCAATGGCGATGTCAGGGGCCGAGGAGGCGTTCATCCAGGTTTCCGTCAGGAACGCGACGTCTGGGGCTGTTGAGTCGAGGAGGTCCCAGAGTTCGATGGCGTGCTTGTGTACGGAGCGGGTGTTGAGTAGGATGCACTTGAGGTCGTTGTTGTTTCCTGGGCTGGTGTGGGAGGCGGTGGTGGTTCAGGTCCTGGTGTAGCAGCAGTTTCGGCAGGAGAATGGTCCGCGAGTGCGCTTCGGGGTGGCTTGGTAGCACGCAGTCGAGCGGCCGGTGTGGAGTGCGAGGAGGGTGGCGGCGAAGGTCCGTCGTGCGTGGTGGGCCTGTCGGGGGCCAGGGGTTCTGGCGCTGGGCGCGGTCCAGGTGCGGACGGGCGCAGACGGGCTTGCCTCTGGTGCGCCTCTGGCGCGCCAGAGGTGCGGCCGCGCAGCGGCCTGCATTAAGAAGGGGTGGAGGGAGGGAGGAGCAGCTGGGAGGCGGGTAGCTGGAGCCAATGGGAGGGAGGGGGCGGGGCCGCAGGGGCAGGAAGGAGCGGGAAGCGGCCGGCGGGGAAAGAAGGAAAGGACGGCGAAAAAAGCAAAAAAGACAAGGAGGCAGCTTTATTCACTCGGGGGGAGGGGGAGCAGAGGCAGCACAACGGGGGGATCACGAAAAACGGAAAGAAAGCGAGGTAGACAGGGATACAACGCAATCAGATGGACTGAAAACAAGCACAGATGAGCAGAGAGAGTGAAAGCAGACAGAACACAATCGGATGGACAGAGCAAGCACAAATGAGCAAAAAAAAGAGAGAAAGCAGACAGAAACAGGCAGAGCAATACTTACAATACTTACAGCCCACCCCTGTGCCACCAGGGATGAGGCGCAGGCAGGAGCCTGTGGGTGGAGGAGGGCCTCGAACTTCCAGCAGTAGCAGCAGTAGCGAGGGGCAGGGACACTGCACCAGCAGGGTGTGCTGATGCGGCGGGGGAGCGGCCTGGCCTGAAACAGGCCGCTCCCCCGCTCTTGACTAAAAGATGTATTTTATCATTCTGAGTTCAGGCATACTAAATTCGTTTTTCTACCATGTTCCCTGGGTCAGTTAGGATTATAAGATGTTATAATCAAACTGCCCATTCTGGCCTATGGGGACAGGTAGCCTTGCAATAGTGAAAAACGAAATTGGCTGTAATTCACTATCAGGACATGCCACACACATCAGGGCATGTCCTACCTTTCAAATACAATGCACCCTGCCCTAGGGCCTACCTTAGGGGTGGCTAACATGTAGAAAAGGGAAGGTTTAAGGACTGGTAAGAGGGTGCACTTACCAAGTCGACATAGCAGTACTAGACTGCACACAGGCTCTGCAATGGCAGGCCTGAGACACACTTTAGAAGCTGCTTCTGTGGGTGGCACAACCAGTGCTGCAAGCCCACTAGCAGCATTTGATCTACAGACCCTGGGCACACATGGTGCCCTGTACTAGGGTCTAATCAGTAAATCAAATAAGCCAATCATGGAGTCACTAATCCATTACATCAATTTAGTATAGGGAACACTTGCACTGTGGCACTGAATAGCAGTGGCACAGTGCCCAAAGCATCTAAACCAGCAAAACATATCAAAAACAGAGGAGATAACAAAAAAGGGAAGAGAGACTCACGCCAATGGTACCAGGTCTAAAAATGCAACATTTAATTTGCACTGTAAGGGAGCGAAAAGCAAGGACAACACAATAAATGTTCTTATTTCTCCTTATTCAGAAATGGGTGATGTCATCATTAGACTACCCAGCCTGGACTGATTACCGATACCTTTATGGTGTGGTTGTTCTATCCAGTCACCACCCATTTCTGAATAAGGAGAAATAAGAGACTGTACAAATACTTCTAATAGGCTATTTGGCCTTGGATAAATTGGCTTTTCTCATTGCCATAGCTACTGAACGATGATTACTTTGAATATCATCATTAATCTCCCCTTTACTTTTCTTACTTATCACTGCGCACATCAACACCACTGAAAACACTCCTCCTTTCACTCAATTTGGAGCGCCTGCTATAAAATGAATTTAATGTTTTCTCTTGCTAATTTATCAATGGATTTTCGATATTTAAAATTTTATTTGGTTGTTTGACTCAGCATTGAGTGCGGATCATTTATTGTGATGTTCTTGCTTTTCACTCGCTTACATGGCAAATTAAATGTTGCGTCTTTCTTTGATCACATACCAGTAGGACCTATTGTTTATGTACCACATGTTACCCAGGTCCTATGGGTATATCTTTGGGTTATCCCAGTATTTTGTAACCATGGCCTTGAAGGTGGAGCAGGTGAAGATGGACGAAGAGGTGAAAGAATAGCAATTGCGCCTCTGTCCTTTCTTTTCTTTTTTGGTTGAATGGTTGGTTGAGGCCCAGCAATGTCCTCCTAAAATGTGTTTTTAGGGAAGCGTAAGTGAAACCAGTGGTAGTGGCTTAGGGCCTCATGTAGGTAGCCAAATACCGGTCGGTAACGGCCGATTTTCGGTAATTTTACCGTTACCGACCGGTATTTTGGCCATTGGTATGTAGGGGGACAAATTTTGCTTTCGGAATTTACCGAATCGGTAAAATTACCGATTCGGTAATAATACCGAATCGGTAATGTTACCGTATCGGTAACTTTTCCGATTCGGTAATTTTACCGATTCGGTAAATTCCGAAAGCAAAATCGAGATGTAGGGGGAGTGTGTGTGTGTGTGTTTTAGAGTCGGTATTTACCACCAACTTATAGTTGGTGGTAAATAATGAATGTATGTGTAAATGCATTTTTACGCGCGTAGCAGTGTGCAATGTGGCATACATACATGCCCTTAGGGCATGTATGTGTGCCACATGTGCACACATGGCCGAATCAGGGGTGCAACAGGGTGTCAATGTGACACCCTGCCACCCTTGTATGTGTTCCCCCCATTACCGAATCGGTATTTACCGATTCGGTAATGAGGCATACCTTCCCATCAATGGGAAGGTATGCCTCATTACCGAATCGGTAAATACCGATTCGGTAATTACCGACTAGTAACGATTCGGTAAAAAATACCGACTCATTACCTACATACCAGTTACCACTTCTAAAATACTGATTCGGTATCGTTCGGTATTTTAGAAGTGGTAACTGGTATGCTACCTACATGAGGCCCTAAGTGCCTAGTTTCCCCAGTGTCCAGGTGTAGAAATAGTCTTTTGTCCCTGGTCTAGTTTGTCTTGCAAGCGCTCCAGAATGGGCTGCAATTGCTTTTGTCGTGGCTCTATGTCAATTATTTTTGGTGATTTTTGACGTTGAAGCTGTGGAAGACGTCGAAGATTATTGTGTACTGGTTGCAGTCTTTTGACTATATATGTTTTCGATGCAGACAGCAGACAGCTTAGGCGCTGGTTTCGATGCCGAGGACTTTGAAGATACACCATCTTCCGATTCCAAGCCTTCTTTCGGATCCAATGTATGTAGCTTTGGCTGAGTCTTTGCCTGACTTCTGTTGTGCCGATGTAGTCTACTTCTGTGCTGGCACTGAAACAAACTTTAATGCTTTATGTCTTTCAACACAAGTCGAAGGCTTTCCCGGCATAGTGAATTTGTGTTTGTGCGCCTGTTGGGGAGACCTCCATGGCGTGAGAGCAGTGGGGCTCCGATAGCCAGTTTGGGTGGCTTTCACTGAGGTACTCAGGTGTCACTGTATGGAATCGGGCTCGGAGTCTGAGCTGTCCCCACTGCTAGCCAGCAGTATCTGCACATCCTGTGGCGCCATCTGCGCCTCCATATCTTTTGTTTATTGGGTCGGATCTAGTGACTGCTACCGAAGATATCCGGTGCCCCTTCTGTGCATCACGGCATGGTGGTGTGGGTCCAACGACGTTCCTGTTGCCAAAGTGTTTTTTCTTTTTTACTGGAACACTAAGCACGCCACACAGGAAGTCTTTTCATGTTCGGGTGAAAAACATAGATTACACACTTGGTATTGGTCTTTCTGGGAGTACTTTGAGTGGCAATTAGAGCAGACGCTGAAAGGCTTGTTTTCCATCACTCGTGGATGCCATCTTGTAGAATGGAGGCGAAGAAGTTCTGGAATGCTGGGCCCGATCCCGGGCAGGCAGTGTGAAATGATAGATAGCACCAGCTGATGTTGTTCAGATCCAAAAGAAGCTTGACTGGAGAGAAAAACTGAGCGTCGGCAAAGGCCTCAAATGAGGAATTAAGCTTCGGTCCCGAAGCGGTTACATCGATGTCCGAAATCTATGGCAGGAAAAAACGATCTAATAAAGGAGCCAAGCAACATGCACAATGCACACCATGGGAGGAGTCACGATACCTTGTCACTCGAAGACTTCTACACAACTTGTAATCGTCCAAGTCAAACACTAGATGGCAGAATAATGCTAAGCATATGTACCTACGGCACACACACACACTATGAAGTTTCTCTACAAGGATGTCTTTTGTTGCAAAAATGTATTTCTCCTTAATCTCAGACAGTATGGTTCTACAATGTCAGCGTATAAGAGATCCTCCTACTATTTATACAAACCACAGTGATTGGAGTTTTCAAAGACTACAGGCATTCTGACAATCAACCAACAGGGCAAATGCCAGGTAGGACCGCTACACTAAATACTCATGGGCTGGTCCTCGGGTGAAGTAGGATCTTGCTACTGCATGTGACAACCCTCTCTCGTCTCTCCAAAACAGGGGGTCCCTCGGGAGACACTACAATATCACAAGCTTGCCTAAAAAGAAGCGTTACTAAAGTTAACCTATGGATCACACCTCCTGTAATGCAACTCTTCGTAAAACAAATAACTAACCACTCACAATTCACTATGTGTAGGGTTAGGGGCTGCAGCGTGGAGAGAAAAATTTACAAAAAGTATGCCACTCTCCTCTTTAACCGATGAGCAGAAATTATTGGTAGGCCACAGGCAGACTCAAAGATTAAAAAATGAACAATATTCATTTTTTGCATAGATCCGCATTTCAGTGCCCTGCTATGCATGGGATGCCACTATGTACAGGCACCAAATTCTACTACAGAAGTTAGTCAGGCAAGTACTGAGACCTATACCAGAGTTTACTGATTTATTTATTTTTATTTATTTATTTATAAGGTTTTATATAGTGCGAACAAGATCCCGAAGGATAACATAGCGATTTATAATATGAATGGGCAGAATAACAAAAATGCAGTATCAACAACCGAGCAAGTGAGCGTATCCCTCTTAGGGTAAGAATTTGTTCATAAAGAATCGCTTAGCTTCCAATTTGAAAGCCTTCGTTGAAGAGATTCTGCTGTATTTCAGGTTAATGAGAGTTCCAAATCTTTGGTGTAGTGCCGGAGAAGGCTCGGTGACAAGTTCTTTTTTTGTTAAGGATGAATGGTTTCAGGAGGAAGTTAGTGGCACTTCTTGAGGCTCTAAAACCACATGATAGTTCAAGTTTATGCGCAAGGTACCTGGGAGTATTAAAGTGAAGGGCTTTGTGAGCCAGAACAGCAATCTTTACCTGAATTCGAGCTTCGTAGGGTAGCCATTTGAGAGATTTTAGGACAGGGGCTATATGACCGTATCGTTTGGTGGCTGTGACCAGTCTAGCTGCCGCGTTCAGAGTTGACCTTAGTGGAGCCAGGGTGTATTTGGGAAGGCCACAAAGGGTAGCGCTGCCGCAGTCAAGCCACGGCAAGACAAGCGCTTGGACCACCTGCTTGAAATCATTTAGCGGAAGGAAAGGTTTGGTATTTCTGAGCTACCTCAACAAGTGATTTTCTCCCTTACATACATTGCTGATATGATTTTTCATATTCAGGTGCTTGTCCATGGTGACTCCGAGGGATTTGGCTGAGTCTATGATGAGAGGAGTGCAATTGAGGTGACTCAGCCATAGGTCTATCTTGGGGATGTGGTTCGGAGGGGAGATGAGCAAGAATTCTGTTTTGGAAGTGTTAATCAGGAGATGGTTCTCTGTTAACCAGTTTTGAGTAGATGTTAGAGTAGTGTTGAGGGAGATGATGTTTTCCAAGGATGAGATTTTCAAATAGAGTTGCGTATCGTCCGCATACATGTGGAAGAGAATGTTCATGGAGTTTAACGAGTTAGCGAGAGGTTCCAGGAAAAGGTTGAAGAGGATGGGAGACCCTTGGGGACCCCCATGAGTACAGGAGAGGGCTGGAAGAGAGAGTGGTTTGCCTGGACTCTTTGTGATCTGTGATGTAGGAAAGACGAGATTCATTGTAACACCTGATCAGCAAAACCCGTTCTATTTTGCAGGATGGATAGGAGGTTGTCAAGATTAAGCGGAGGAAAGGTCAAGGAGAATAAGAAGGCAGGATTCAATGCTTAGGGCTTTAGCAACCTATGTGGGCTTGACACAGGCAACAATTACAAAGGCAACAATTAATTACAAGCCTCGATTACACTCTCAAAATAACTAGAGGGGTTAAGTACCCACAGTGTCTTTGTATCACCATTTGAAAGTCAGGCAATGTACGGCGACCCTAAAGTCTACAATTGCAGCCATTTTAAAGTCAGGCAGCATGCCACAGTTAAAAAAGCTACGTCCCCAAGGACGACATGTAATGCCTTACAAGATCACCTGCAAAAACTCCTCGTGGGTGGTACCATGCCAAACGATGCAGTGATCCCCGCAATGCTTCAACTTGTAGGTCACAGGTAGGGTGACATGCAGCCAGCAGACAAATGCACGAACAGACAACCTTAGATCAGTCCCATAGATAGGTGCAGCAACACTACAATGGTCAAGGGAGATTGGCCCCAATAAAGCACAACTGGCCGAGGGGGTATGCATGCTCCTAAAACACCATAAAGCCAGACACCAGGTGACTTAGAAACAAATAGCCAATCAGGACACAGCACACGCAGTGATCACGCCCCCCCCATGATGGACATCTGGGAACGTTACCAACAGGCCACATTGTGCCCACGAATGGTCGAGACCCACCTGTATTATCAATTAGACAATTAATTTATGACCCCAAAGCAGCAACTTGCATTCCTCACCATATATGGATTACCTACAATGAACTGTATAAAAGGAGGCCACAGAGCGATTGTAAATTAAGACAGTCCTCAGACCCTGTGCCTGTTCTCCCGGCCGCTATGTTTAATTATACTGGCTGTTCCTGTTCTGCCAAACGCCTCATGTCTCTTGTGATTTTCGAGGTATTTCATGTTCAAGTAACATTTTGGTGAGCCACCATCGGAGACGATTAGTACTTGAATGACTACGTATATGCAGGTTGGGGTTGATGTGGATTTCACAGACAAATTCATTCACTCAGCGATTAATAGTTACAAACAGTATACGGAGTCCCCAGGGAACCTTTGAGAAGATGTAAATGTAGGCGAGTTTTAATTTCCTAGAAAATAATAATAAATTTAGGCATGCTTCAGGTAGCATAACTATGCCGCAACAGGCTGCACTGATGATTATTCATGAATTGCTGTAGGTTAGGTGTATGAGCTTTCCACGTGCATGTGTCTTTCAGAACATCAATGAAAGTGCAGCGTCAGCCATGGTCTCTGTGTATCCAAATGTTTAATACTTTATTCGGCTCATGGATGTGCTTCTGTTACAAGTTCAGGGCCTCTGCTGGTAGTTGAACAAGCTATTTTATTATGGTGTTTCATAATATGTGATTTCAGCTACTAAATTAAATATGTGCATTCTGTAACCAACAAGATGCTTTAGGAAGTAAAAGTTTCCTGTGGTGCTGTCCCAATAATAGATTTATTGGTCGTCATTAATTAAACATTTCTAATCTTATATGTAATATCACGCTATGACTGTGTGCCTTCCGTTCCAGAAACATAATATAGGATGTACTATTTGGGGAGCAGCCAACTTTTTGTTCTGTTTACTTTGAGCTACAAAACAGCATCTAGTGACCTTTTCGGCTTTTATTTGGATACAGACCTTATGTTGGTCGGCTTGCTAATTCACTTTATGCATTAACTAACTACTCAGTTACTTACCTTTGGTAATGCCTTTTCTGGTAGAGACACAGCCTAACCGCAGATTCCTCACCTTAGAACATTACCAAGGTGTCAGACTGGATCCAGAAAATATTATGCAGTATCTCTGCACGCCAGTAAGTAGCGTAGCATTGTTCAGCTCCGCATCGGTGTCGTCTGCGCAGTAAGGTACTTCGCAGTGCCCAAATAGAGGCACCACCCCAGCTTCTTTTGTGATAAATTCTGTGCCAAAAATGCAGAGTTGGGTAAAAACAAATATTACTGTTTTGACCAGTGTATAGTGTCTAAAGTGATGTTCTGTGTAAAGAGCCAGTTCCCGGAGCAAGGAAGATGGGAGGGTTGGTGAGGAATCTGCAGTTAGATACTAGATAAAGCGTTACCTAAGCGAAGTAACTTTTTCTTCTGATAGAGATATCTAGCCACAGATCCCTCACCTGAGAACAGATACTCAAGCAATAACCTCCAGACGTGGGTATGCAAACTGGCTTGGACCAAAATGTACTGGCGAACGGGCGAAATACCCATCCCAACGGACATGACAGTCCAAGCAGTAGTACCTCGTGAACATATGGAGAGACGTCCATGTGGCAGCCTGGCCGATATCCAGGGAAGGTACCATGTGCGCTAATGCAGTAATGGGCTGCTTCTTCACCAGTGAGTAGCAGTACTATCCATCTGGAGATGGATTATTTTTGCACAGCCTTGCTCCGGTGAACCCAATGAAGAGGTTATAGTTCACTCGATCTTTTGATGCGATCAAGAGTGAATAACAAGGTACTTTTAGGGTTCAAGTGATGGAAGCCTCTCCTCCTCCTCGAATAGATGAGACAGAGCATAGAACGCTGGCAGAGTGATGCTCTGGCCAATGTGAAAGGGGGTGACCGCATTCGGAAGTAAAGAGGCACATGTCCAAAAGACCAGCTTGTCAAGGAAGATGCTGGTGTATGGAGGGTGGACCAACAGAGCCTGAAGCTCATTGACCCTCTTGGCCGATGTACTAGCCACAAGGAACTCTGTTCTCTGTTTGAGTCAATAGCGCAAAGGGCAGAGACGCAGGGGCTCAAAGGAGAACACATGAGAAAGGCAAGTACCAAATTGAAGTCCCATTGGGGTGTTACAAAAAGAGTAGTTGGGAACAAGTGTTGTAAACCTGTCAAGAACCTAGTCACAACAGGTGGCAAACAGGGAGGGTTGATCTGGCAGCAGCAAAAAACCTGAAATGGGTGATAAATAGTCATTTGGTGTCCAGAGTAAGACCTTGTCAGGCTAATGAAAGAATAAACAGAACCTCCTCAGGAGGTGCAAAAAAGGGGGTCCACTTGGCATGAGGAACACCAAACCACAAACTTTTCCCAACAGCAGGCATCGACAGCCTTAGTGGAAGGAGGCCTTGCTGGCAAGATGACATCACAAATTTCAGAAGGGAGATCGAAATCCCTTAACTGTTGCTCAATCTCTATACATGAAGGAGGAACATCAGCAAGTTCAGATATAGGACCCTGACCTACTGCTATGAAAGGAGATCGTTATGAAGGGCCATCCTGATAGGAGGGCAGATGTTCATGCTCAGGAGCTCTGGATTTCATACTCTTTGTGCCCAATTCTGAGCCACTGGGATGACTTGGGCCCAATCGTTTTTGATCTTCTTGAGAACTCGGGGCAGGAAAGGTATCATCGGAAAGGCGTGTAGGGTCCACCCTAAGACGAACTTGTCTGTGAGCGAGAGCAGCTTTGCAAACTCCAGAAAGCAAAAGCACGGACATTACATGTCAGCAGTGGTGAATAGATCAAGGCAAGGTTCACCCCATTCTCGGAAGAGACCATGCAGCACCTCCAGACGTAGATGCCATTTGTGATCTGTGAGGCATTGACGGCGGAGTTAGTCCTTCCAGGCATTCAGAGATCCAGCTAGGTGTTGTATGATCATGCAAATATATTGACATTCCAGCCATGTCCAGAGATGCAGAGCCTCCTAGCACAAGGTCCCCCCTGCCCTGTTTGTTGCAATGCCACATGGCAAAGGTGTTGTCCGTGAACAACTGAACTAACCCTTCCCAGGATGGAAGGAAGGAAGACTTTCAATGCCAAGCAGATAGCACCTAACTCCAACAAGTCGATGTGGAGCTGAGATTTCCCGGGGACCACAGTTCTCTGATCTCCACCCCTCCCAGATGGCTACCCCAACCTAGGAATGAGGCATCTGTCACCACTGTGAGCTCTGGGTGGGGAAGGGAGAGGGATATGCCGCTGACCAATTGTGGTTTGTCAGCCACCACTGCAGATCTTTTGTAGTGCCCTCTTTCATCTGGACCAGGTCGCAAAGATGCTCCTGATGCTGCAACCACTGGGACTTAACCCCTTCGGTGCTCTGGACGGCTGGAAGCCGTCATGAGGCACGGTGGGCGTGTGCTCACAACGGCTCCCGGCCGTCCTGGCACCCACCCACGGGGGGAGAGCAAGCGCTCCCCCATGAGCCGCCGATCTTGCTGCCCCCACCGGGGAGGACAGCGGAAGGCCTTCTGCTGTCCCCCCCCGATATCCCCTGCCCCCTCCTCCACGTCATCTAATGACGTCAGCACGCATTGCGCGCCGACGACATTAGATGAAACTGGACGCGGTGGAAGCAATTTGCTTTCAGCGCGTCCAGGAGGAGAAGGTGTTTTTCTCCTCGGGGAGGGTTTTTCTTTTTTCCAAACAGAGGCACCAGGGGAAAGGAAAGGGTTTTTCTTTCTTCCGATGTCTCTGAGCATTCCTGCTGCACGATCGCCCTCTGGGCCACCAGGGATTTTTTTGGTTTTAGTTTTTTTTCCCCTGTATGTAATGCATGCGGGAAGCGGCCCCTTGGGCAAGGGTTGCTCCCCTTTGGGGGACATATTTGGCCGTTTCTGCCACCATAGATTTCTTTGTTTTTAGTTTTTTTTTTGTAATGCATGCAGGGAGTGGCCCCTTGGGCAAGGGTCACTCCCCTTAGGGGACATATTCTTTGGCCTTTTCTGCCCCGTGGGAGGGCCCAGATCGGCCCAATTTTTTTTTAGATTGCCCATTGTGACACCAGGGATTTTTTTGTTTTAGATTATTTTTTTGTATTGCATGCAGGGAGCGGCGCCTTGGGCAAGGGTCGCTCCCCTTTGGGAGGACATATTTGGCAGTTTCTGTCCCCGGGGGGAGCGCAGATCAGCCCAAATAAATTATAGATGGACCACTGGTACACCAGCAATTGTTTTGTTTTTAGTTTTTTTGGCCCCTTGGGCAAGGGGAATTTAGTCTGTTTTTGGAGCGTGAAATTCTTGGAGCGTGAAATTCTTAGCGATGTCTTTTGCGTGCTCTTATGTGTAATTTTCTTTTCTTTTTTAGTGGGATATTGTTGGTCCTTGCTGTGCCTGTGCAGAGTAGGTGGTGAGTCTATCTGCCTCTGACAAGTGAGTGGTACAGTTTTGGAGTATATAGGTGTTTGTGATAAAGCCACATTTTGTTTATTAGTTTTTCTACAAAGTGTTTGTTGTTATTGACTTGTTTGACACGTTACCTGTTAGTAAGGATTATGGATAGCCGCAGAATTACTGTGGTTGGTATGCTTTTTGAATCTTCTTCTGAGCAGGATTATGAGACTGACAGTGCGTCTGAGGGAGAGGAGGGAGGGGAGGGAGGGGAAGATACAGGCAGTGATTTGTCTCTCCACATGGAATCATCGGATGATGAATCTACTCTCAGTGCGGATGAAGTGCCTATTTTAGAGGAGGACACTGATGTGCCGATGGTGCAGCAAGAGGCATCTGGATTGCAGCCTCAGGCTGCTAGGCTTCCTACTGGAAGTGCTGGACTCTGGGTTGATCCAAACATGGTACAGCCGGTGTTGCCTGCCTTTACTGGTGATGCAGGGTGTAGAGTGAATTGTGAATTTCTTTTGCCTATACAGTTTTTTGTTGTTGTTTATGGAGGATGTATTTTTGGCTGAGATTGTTGAGCAGACTAATTTGTATGCAGAACAATATTTGAGGGACAACAGTGAAAGACGAAGGCCCTACTCTAGAGTTACTCAGTGGACTCCCACAAATCTGGATGAGATGAAGAAGTTTTTGGATTTGACTTTTTTGATGGGTTTGAGAAGGAAGCCGTTCATTGCTTCATATTGGTCTACTAGTCCAGTGATGGCAACGGCCATATTTCCTGCTATTATGAGTCGTGATCGGCATTTGCTTCTTCTTTGGATGCTGCATTTTGTTGATAATGCCACAAGATCCCCCTGAGTGTGACCGTCTTTTTAAAATTCGACCTGTACTTGATCACTTTGTAGATCGATTTTCAGAGATCTATATTCCAGGGAAAGAAATAGCTATTGAGTCTTTGGTCCTGTTCAAGGGTAATTTGGTTTTTAGACAGTACATTCCTAGCAAGAGGGCACGTTTTGGGATTAAGCTGTATATGTTGTCTGAGAGTAGGACAGGATATGTCTATAATTTCCGGGAGTACACTGTTAGGGATTCCACTATTGACCCCCCTGGTTGTCCGTCCACTTTTGGAGTTTCTGAGAAAATTGTGTGGGATCTTGCTAGAGGACTGTTTAACAGAGGCCACCATTTGTACCATGATAACTTCTACACTGCGGTGCAATTGTTTAAGGAATTGTTCAAAGTGGACACGTTTGCTTGTGGCACAATCCGCTCTAACCGTAAATGTTATCCAAAAGAGCTTGTTTGCAAAAAGCTTCAGAGGGGACAGTGCAGTTCCCTGCATAGTGATGAACTACTAGCTGTGAAATATGTGGACCGGAGGGATGTGTGCATGCTGACTGCCATCCATGATGAGAGTACATCACCTGCGCCTGTTTGGGGTCAGATTGCAGAAGTGCGCAAACCTGTGTGCATTTTAGACTACAATAAGCACATGGGTGGTGTTGATAGAGTAGATCAGAGGTTGGAACCTTACACTACTATTCGTAAGGTTTACATTTGGTATAAGAAGTTGGCCATCCATCTCTTCAATTTAGCAACTTTCAATGCTTTTGTTGTATACAAGGAGTGTTCTCCTGCGTCAAAGTTGACTTTTGTTCAGTTTCAGGAGTCTTTGACAGGCAGCTTTGTTGTTGAGGAACAGGCAAGTGTCCCTACAGTTGGAGTGGTGGAGGATGTGGCTAGATTGAAAGATCGCCACTTTCCTGATTTAATTCCTCCCACGCCCCAAAAAAAAATCCCTGTAAGAGAGGTAGAGTCTGCTTGCGAAGAGGTGTGCGGAAGGAGAGTCATATGCACTGTGCCGATGCCCTTCTAATCCTGGGCTGTGTGTGCCTACATGTTTCAGATTGTATCACACTCAACAGAGTTTTTGGGAGCAACCGTGAGTATAATAGTGTACTGCCTGGTCTGTTTGGTTTTATATAGTTGTTCAGTTTAACATTTGGCAATAGAATGTTGTCTTTAGTTACTGCTGTTGTGTTTGTAGTTATAGTTTTGTATTTAGTTGGAATTGATTTGTGTTTTCTTCCTTGTTTAAAAACAAATTAGGACGGTGCGCGTGGACTGGCGCTTGGCTGGCGGTGTGCGTGGACTGGCGCTTGGCTGGCGGTGTGCGTGGACTGGCACTTGGCTGGCGGTGAGTGGACTGGCGCTTGACTGGCAGTGTCCGTTGACTGGCGCTTGGCTGGCAGTGTCCGTGGACTGGCGCTTGGCTGGCAGTGTGCGTGGACTGGCGCTTGGCTGGCAGTGTGCGTGGACTGGCGCTTGGCTGGCAGTGTGCGCGGACTGGCGCTTGGCTGGCAGTGTGCGCGGACTGGCGCTTGGCTGGCAGTGTGCGCGGACTGGCGCTTGGCTGGCAGTGTGCGTGGACTGGCGCTTGGCTGGCAGTGTGCGTGGACTGGCGCTTGGCTGGCAGTGTGCGTGGACGGGCGCTTGGCTGGCAGTGTGCGTGGATGGGCGCTTGGCTGGCGGTGTGTGAGTAGTGACTTGCTGCTGGTCACTGCACACACTGCTAGCTAAACGCCACTCCATGCAATCTGTGAGCTGGTGTGGTTGCTGTGTCAGGAATGTGGGCATGTGAATGTGATGGGCCCTTGAATGGCGCTGTCTGCTGGTGTGACTGTTGCAATGTACTGGTCCTCTCGGCTGGCGGTGTGAATGGTTTTGTATGCGTCACAAGTATGAAAGGTGTATGAATGGCCTGTAAAGCGGTTGGTGCCTTGTCGTGGCTTTACAGCTCACGAGCTGTGAGTCAATGGTTCAGTTTCTCGTCCTTTCAATTATTAACAGTGCATTTCATTTTTGTGAAACCTCTGGTTAATACAACTGTATATACTGAACCATCAATCACCCTCGTGCCAAATCCAACTAGTATGTATGTGTGCTTGAGGAATAGGTGGTTGTGCAGAAATATTGGTCTTTTCTGTCTTTCTCAAGCAGGGTGTACCTTGTCCCTTTTTGTGAATGTTGTAATGTGTTAGTTTCGTGCCTGGTGGTGTGAATGGTCAAGCGTGTATTACGTATGAAAGGTGTGTGAATGGCCTGTAAAGCGGTTGGGGCCTTGACGTGGCTTTACAGCTCACGAGCTGCGAGTCACTGGTTCAGTTTTTTGTCCTTTCAATTATTGACAGTGCATTTCATTTTTGTAAAATCTCTTGTTAATAAAATTGTATATACTGAACCATCACTCGCCCTTGTGCTAAATGTGTGTGTGCTTGAGGAATAGATGGCTTGCGGTAATCTTTGCGTTTTTAGTCTCTCTGCCAAGGTGTACATTCCATCTAAGAATAACCTACTAACTGTAGATATTGTCATAAACTAAACTTGGTGATGTCTCTTGTGGATCCAAACAAGTTATCTTACCCACAATGTCCTGCAAACCTCAAAATGTCTGTCACAATTTCCTCGCATTATTGTGCCAAAATTTTCACGCTGCAGAAAGAAACAACAGATTTCCTACCCCATCGCCTTTCTCCAAGCATCCCGATAGAAATGGTACCTCACTCGTGTGGGTGGGTCAAGGACCTGTGACAGGCAAGGGCCCAAAACCTTCTGAGGCGACATCAAAATTGACCATCACAAAACAACCTGGTTTTGCAAGGGGGGTGGGGGGTCACCTGGGTTTTTGGCCCCGTGCTCGACGGCCACCTAGGGAAACCTACCAAACCCACAAATTTATGAAAACTAGACACCCGGGGGATTCCAGGGAGGTATGGCTTGCCTGGATCCCCCAACGTTTTCTTACCCAGAACCCCCTGCAAACCTTAAATTTTGCTGAAAAAAAATCACTTATTCCACACATTTTTGTGGCATCACTGGGCTGACACAAATTTCCTACCACCCAGCATTCCCCCGGGTCTCCCGATAAAAATGGTGCCTCACTAGTGTGGGAGACCCAAGTACCCGCGACAGGTAAGGGCCCAAAACTTATTGAGGAGACATCAAAATTGCCTCTGTCCTAGTGGGAAAGGCTGAGGTGTTTCCACAATATGGATACTGGGTACACTTAAGGGTATTGGAGGCTATGGCAGCTGGAGAGGTAGGGGTCTGGACAGCATGCAGGGACCAGCTTCCTCTTTTTTGACTCCAGGGCACTGTCTTTGAAAGGCCTGGGCAGGCTGTGGAAAAATATAATGTGTCTACGTTGCTTTTTGGGCTGTTTCCTTCACAGACACTGGGCCTACCCATACAAGTGAGTTCCCATTTCTATCGGGAGACTTGGGGGAATGCTGAGTGGGTGGAAGTTTGTGACTTCACGCAGATTCCAGAACTTTCCATCACAGGAACGTAAGGAAAATGTATTTTTTTTTTTTTAATTTATTTTTACAAAGTTTGAGGTTTGCAAGGGGTTCTGGGTGTTGAGTTTTCAGAAATGTACAGGTTTGCTAGGTTTCCCTAGGTGCAGGCTAAGCTACGGTCCCAAAATTCACTGCTAGGCACAATGTCAAGCCACCTCAATACAAGGCCCTTGCCCTGGTTTTGGGGCTAATTTCCCATTCACTGACTTTTCTCCCCCCCCCCACCTTCCACTCTCCCCCACACTTGTGCCTCCCCCCAATCTCCTGCCAGCACAATTGATCATCCTAGCTGAATTACCATGCCTCCCCTCAACCACACCCTTACTGCAGCGGATACAATCATCACTAGGCATGACCCCAACTCTTAAACCATCCTTTACCCTCCCAACCTCTCTAAAAATGCTAAAAACAACTTGAAACACAAACTATTAATACGTCGCCAAGAAAACTTATTTGTTGATAATCTCCCTCCACTACCTACCCATAAAGAAATCTTGCAAAATCCCATATGGTTTGAAACTGTCCACCACCCCTTCCTCCACTTTTTAGGCGAAATTGCCATCTCTGTTTTTAAATCCGGAAATATCCTCATACAAGCATCTGAAAACAACCTCACCATCTTTGAGCACCACTTCAGCACATAACACGATCGACTATCTTCTCCTTCCCATATCTCTGCAGCCTCACAATCACAGGAAGTCCTCCTGGCTTCGTCCCATTTGACGCCAACCCCACCGCTCCCTGATTCAGCAATTACCTATAAAGTCTCCCAATCCCAGACCTTTGATCCCACCGCCCCCTCAGCACCCTCTACCTCGCTTGACATTTCCACATCATTCTTAACCACTCAAACCCTCTCTCCTCCCACCTCATCTGTCTCTCCACCTTCTCCTGATACTCCGACATCCCTCTAGGCCACCCAAACCCTCTCCCCTCCTCCTGATTCTCTCCCACTCAACCCTAATCACTCCCTTCTTACCTCTCATTCCTCCCAGGCCCCTCAGACTGATCCCCCTACTTTGATCCCCCTACACACTGCGCCCCATCACAACAACACCCCCACTGCTCCACTATGGACATCAATCTCTTGAAATCTAAATGACTCCCACCCCCATAGACAAGATGGCACCCCTTCTCACTCGCCCCATCCCCCCCCATCTTCTCATAGCACCCATCAGGCCCCCGGGTATGCTGGCTTTCACACTACAATTCATCCTCAGTCTAGCATCTGGAACATCCCTCACTTCCCGCCACCTGGGTTCCTTCCCCGTCCACTTCCTCTCTCCCTGTCTAATGTGGAACATGCCCCTCTCCCCCCCCCCCCCAGACCTCCTTGCCTCCTTACCTTCCACGCTTTTAACCCAATCGCTTCTTAACATAGAACTCCACCTCTCTATCCTGACACTGGAACTTTCATCTCTCAGGAAAGACTTTAATGCCCTCTCCGATACTAATCTTGCCAATCATACCTTTACCATGGGCTCTGTACTAACTAACACTACTTTCCCTCAACAAGGGAGTACGACTCCTTACGGGTTTTCAGCCGATGGACCTCCCGGTAACTGTCCTCTTATACCACCCCAAGCCGTGATCCTTCTCTCCTCACCGGACCCCTGGGACTTAAACAATACCCACCCCCCTTTCTCCATGACTACTGACCCTCCTACACTTCACTCCACTATTCCGGTGATCCTGGAGAGATGCCGTATCCCCCACCCCTTTCCCATGGCTCGCCCAGGCCTCCTCCACAACTCACCGTCCCTCCTACACTTTACTCCACTATTCCGGAAATCCTGGGGAGAAGCCATATCCCTACCTCCCCTGGCTCACCCAGACCGCTCCCACAACTCACTACTATTCATTCCGGCTGTCCCCCCAAAATCAACCTTAAACCCCTCAACTGCATGTTGTTCAATTGTCGATCGGCCGCACGACATGCAACAGAAATCTCGGAAACCATCCTTAGTGAAGCCATTGACATCGCTTTTCTTACGGAAACCTGGCTCAAGGCTCACTGTCCACCTATTCTTGACCTGCTCTGCCCCCGTGTTACTCCATCCTCAGAAAAGATAGGCTTGACAAAACGGTATGAAGCCTAGCCATAATCTATAAAGATGAACGCCAACTCTCCCTTGTTCAGAATTCCGATCAAGCTACTTTCAAATACATCGGAGCTGAACATAATATCTAACATCCCCCTGGTGACCCTTTGTGGAGGAACTGTCTGACGTGCTCTCCCAAGCCTCGATTTCCAACTCCAAAAACTTCTTCCTCGGAGACTTTAATATTCCCTGGAACAATAAGGATGATCCCTCGGTTAACATTCTCAATGACCTCCTGGACGTTGCTGACTCGATTCAACTCTGCCATTCGCCAACTCACTCCAAAGGGGCTACTCTTGATGCTATCATTACTAGCAAAGATTTGGCCTCCCTTTCCCACATTGTCCCCATTGACTGGGCTGACCACCACCTTCTCTTCACGATCAACAACGCTGTACCTTTCCCTTCCTCTAAGAACATCAAACATAGGAAATTAACCAGAAATCTTCACCTTATTCCTCCAGGCGAACTGGAAAATAAGATTAAAGCAAAACTTCAACTTTTACCTCCCTCACAAAATGCTAATGACCTTACCGAACACAACAACAAATCTATCATCGAGGTCCGTGACCAAATTGCCCCAGCCAAATTAAAACCACAAAAAAAACAACCCGCCAAATCCTGGTTTAAAGCTGATCTTAACAATGAGACGCTCACTTAGGCTGACCGAACGCACGTGGAGACAACACCCCTCCCCCCCAAATCTTGCCCTCCTCAGAACCGCAAGGGCTGAACACAAATAACACATCCTCAATGAAAAGGCCTCCCTTCTTCCTTGCACAACTCAACCGGGCTACATATAGACCCAGGGAACTATTCCGCATTATCAAAAATCAAACAGCTTCTGCTCCCTCCAAATTGATGGCCTCTATCGAAAGATGTGAAGAAATTTTGAACTTTTTTTCCGAAAAAATCGCCAAGATTGACCTATCCTTTGCCGTAACCCTCCCACCACAGTGCTCATCAGCCCTCTTTGACCTCCCATCCAAGTCTCCTTTTACACCTTAGCCCGCCCCCCCCCCCCCGACTCTGTTCATCTACCTTCCACCCTCGCCCCTCAGGAACATTTCCTCACCAGCCCTCAGCTAAAAAATAATGCATCTTGGCTTAACTTCAGCCCAGTTACAGAGCAGAAAGTCCTCAACATCATTACTAAGCTTAAACCCTCCTCTCATACCTTGGACCCTCTCCCCGCTAACCTTGTTCAAGATTTAAAGCATATCATCGCACCTTATTGGACTACCATCATCAACTCCTCCTTGGCCACAGGGTGTGTCCCTGTTTCCCTCCAGCTTGGCCAAATCACTCCCACCCTCAAAAATGCTACTGCTGACCCCACTGACCATAACAATCTGCGTCCTATCTCTAATCTTCCTCTTCTATCCAAGGCCCTCGATAAAATGCACATTGCTCCAACTGGACAAGCACATTGACTCTTTCAGCCTTTTGGACACATTACAGTCAGGCTTTAGAAAGGGCTGCAGTACTGAAACTGCTATGCTCAACATTGTTGATGACATCCATCACTCCCTTCTCATTCTTCTTGACCTCTCTGCTGCTTTTGATACTGTTAACCACTCCGCATTACTCAACACCCTCAAATATTGTTTTGGCTTTAATTTTAATGGTCCTGTCCTCGAATGGTTCACCACCTCCTTTCAGCACAGAACCCAACAAGTTAAAATCAGCAATTGCCTCTCTAAACCCATTCCTGTATCCCTGGGTGTTCTCCAGAGGTCTATTCTCTCTCCCTCTCTATTTAACATCTTCATGGAACCCCTCACCCTCATTCTTAATCAAGCAGGAATCAACTACCACCTCTATGCTGGCGATACCCAGCTATACTATAAGTTCAAATCCCAAGCTGACGTTCTGCACCTCAATAATGCCCTAAGATTCAACAATGGTTCCATCACAATCACCTGAAACTCAACCCTAAAAAAACGGAAGTCATTCTCTTCGCTCCTAAAAACAACCGGCTCCCCATTCAACACTGGATCTCTGACCTCAAAGCCCTCAACTGCTCTTTGTCCACCTCTAACAGTTAAATCCCTCGGAATGAGCATTGACCAGAACCTCAGCCTTTCACCCCACATAAGAAATGCGGCCAAAGGCGCTCTCTTCTCTCTACTTCACCTCAAGAAAATCAAACCCTTCATTCCTGCTGATGACTTTAAATTAGTTGTTCAATCACTAGTACTTTCCAGACTGAACTATGGTAATACTATTCTCTCTGGAACACCGAAAGTCCAACTAGCCCCAAGCAAATCAGTCCTTAACCTTGCGGCCAGGCTTATTGCGGATTGTAAGCGGTTTGACCACATCTCCCCCATCCTCAAAGATCTCAAATGGCTTCCCATCGAAGGCAGATCCACCTACAAGAATGCTTGCATTACGCATAAAGCCTTGCATCTTCATACCCCATCGTATCTCAGTCAAACTCCACAAAGCGGGCTGCTCTAGAGAAATGACTAGCACAAACACTCATGCTAGTACCTCCCTTGGGAAACAAGAAATCTACCCAGTTACGCTCTTTCTCCGGAAATGCACCTACCATCTGGAACTCACTCCCCAAAGATCTACGTTGCAACCCCTCCTACCTCAGCTTCAAAAAATACTTCAAGTGGCACCTTCTCAACAAATACTGGGGTCCTTGACCCTGCCACCTAACTGGGTTTCACAACCTGCCCATGATGGTGCTTTGTTCTCACCACCTTATACCTGACTTACTACCCTCCCATCTCTCCTTCTTACATATACATCCAACTTCCCCCTACTAGTTCTCTTATAATCACTGCCTACTCCTGCATTCCATCTCCTCTCCCATCACCCTCCTTAGTTCCCCCCTACCTCCATACTTCCCCACCCTCATCCCCGACCACCCACGCTAACTCAACTATCCAATTCTGGTTATGGCCTAATTGTACTCCTGATTTTTTGTCCATGTATTTATTGTTCTTTGCATATTGTTCTTTTTATCTTGCACTTTTCCGTTTGGTACAAATGTTATATTGCAATTTGTTCCTCTCCCAACACTTTTAAAGCGCTCTGATACCTTTGGGTCTAGCCAGCGCTATATAGACTGTTTAAATAAATAAATAAATTGCAAAAAAGGATCAGTTTTCTGTGGAAAAATGTGATGTGTCCAAGTTGCGTTTTGGGACGTTTCCTGTCACTGGCACTAGGCCTACCCACACAAGTGAGGTACCATTTTTATCTGGAAACTAAGGGGAACGCAGAATAGTACAATACGTGTTATTGCCAATTGACTTTCTTCATATTTCTGCCATCCAAATGTAAGAATGTGTAAAAAAGAAGTCATTTTGAAAAATGTCCTCTAATTCACATGCTTGTACGAGTACCCATAATTTCAGAGATGTGCAAATAACCACTGCTTCTAAACTCCATATTTTGCTCTCATTTCGGAAACGCATAGGTTTCCTTGATTCCTATTTTTCGCTCTATATTTTACCAAATGAATTGCTAGACCTGGCGCACAAAGAAAAACCATTGCTCAGTTATTTGCTCTGAATTCCTCGGGTTCTTGGTGAAGTCCTATATATCCCCGCAAACAGAAGGATCCAGCACAAGTAACCGTATATTGCTTTAAAATATCTGTCCTAGTACTGAGAAGTTACAGGTGAAAACGTTGTAACAAATGGCTGTTTTTTTCAACTCAATTGCAATATTTGCTTATTTCAACTGTTAGCTTCTATTAAAAAAAAAAAAAAAACTTAAAGGTTCTACACACTTGACCACTTGCTCAATTCACAATTTGGTCTACTTTTCAGAAATGTATAGTTTTCCTGGATTCATTATTGCTTTCACACCCATTTCTACCACTAACTGGAGGAAGGTTGAAAGCCCACAAATAGAAAAAATAGGCAAGTTCCCAGTAAAATGCCAAAACTATGTAGAAAATGTTGGTTTTCTGACAAAAGTCTGCCTGTTCCTGAAAGCTAGAAAGATTGTGATTTTAGCACCACAAACCCTTTGTTGATACCTTTTGCACAGAAAAAAACAGACACTTTCTTCTGCAGCACTTTTCCCCCATTTTTCTGGAGGAAAAAAAATTGCTATATTTTGGCCAATTTTTCAGTCCCCTCCGAAGGAATCCACAAATCCTGGGTACCTTTAGAAACTCAAGACATTGGAAGAAAAAGACACAAATATGCCATGGATACCTTCTGTGGATAAAATGTTACAGGGGTTAGGCGTGAACGACCCCAAATAGCCAAAAAAGGCTTAGCATGGCTGTGGCGGAAGTGGGGGGGGGGGAGGGAGGGAGGCCTAGCAGCGAAAGTGTTAAGACAAAGAAAACAAATCCAGGCTAACAGAGGTTTGAAAGATAAATGATGGTAAAAATAATCCCTACATTGAGGGTTTTTCCAAAAGATCCCTCATCAATGCCGGCTGGTACGGATTTGAGCAGATGGAATTAAAACACAAACATCAGAATCTCGATTTAACAGTGTGAAGTTTCAAGTGATTTTTAAAGACATAGCGTCTTGGCTGCTTAGCAAAGTTCTGATAAAATCACCTGAAGCATGCTGGCCTGAAGCCGAGTGGTATCTGTACTGCAGAATAATTTAAAGGCATGGTAATTATAAGGTGGGCATATCCTCTAGCCACCTTATAAGACACCAAGCACCAACTGCATGTATTATCTCCCTGAAAGAGAATATTTCTGTTCCAGCCAAACGTGCTGATGAGGCTCTACCAAAGTTCCTTGATATTGGTTGTACACCCAACCCAGCCTTTTCTATGAATCTCCTGCTTCATTTTTCACCTTACAACAAACAATTGATGGACGGAATGCTGACAATGCAGACATTCTCCCCCAGTAAAGAGATCTGGGCTAAATCCATTGTTCTTTTGCCCACTACACCACCCCAGTTTAGACATGGCCATATGCAAATCAGTCTTGACCCTGTGCCTCATGGGAACAGTCCAGCCCGAACTGCCAAGCCATGTCTTCCCTGGACCGGAATCAAGCATCCTAGGACCGGTTTCTGGCTATCAGCCGTCATCAGCCAGGATAGCTTGACTCCAGTGGCGTAGTGAGCACGGGTCCCACGTCTGGGAATACCCATCCCACTTAGGGCGAAAAGCGTTACAACAAACAATTGATGGACGGAATGCTGACAATGCAGACATTCTCCCCCAGTCAAGAGATCTGGGTTAAATCTATCGTTCTTTTGCCCACTACACCACCCCAGTTTAGACATGGCCATATGCAAATCAGTCTTGACCCTGTGCCTCATGGGAACAGTCCAGCCCTAACTGCCAAGCCATGTCTTCCCTGGACCGGAATCAAACATCCTAGGACCGGTTTCTGGCTATCAGCCGTCATCAGCCAGGATAGCTTGACTCCAGTGGCGTAGTAAGCACGGGTCCCACGTCTGGGAATACCCATCCCACTTAGGGCGAAAAGCGTTACAACAAACAATTGATGGACGGAATGCTGACAATGCAGACATTCTCCCCCAGTCAAGAGATCTGGGTTAAATCCATCGTTCTTTTGCCCACTACACCACCCCAGTTTAGACATGGCCATATGCAACTCAGTCTTGACCCTGTGCCTCATGGGAACAGTCCAGCCCGAACTGCCAAGCCATGTCTTCCCTGGACCGGAATCAAACATCCTAGGACCGGTTTCTGGCTATCAGCCGTCATCAGCCAGGATAGCTTGACTCCAGTGGCGTAGTGAGCACGGGTCCCACGTCTGGGAATACCCATCCCAATTAGGGCGAAAAGCGTTACAACAAACAATTGATGGACGGAATGCTGACAATGCAGACATTCTCCCCCAGTCAAGAGATCTGGGTTAAATCCATCGTTCTTTTGCCCACTACACCACCCCAGTTTAGACATGGCCATATGCAAATCAGTCTTGACCCTGTGCCTCATGGGAACAGTCCAGCCCGAACTGCCAAGCCATGTCTTCCCTGGACCGGAATCAAACATCCTAGGACCGGTTTCTGGCTATCAGCCGTCATCAGCCAGGATAGCTTGACTCCAGTGGCGTAGTGAGCACGGGTCCCACGTCTGGGAATACCCATCCCACTTAGGGCGAACAGCGTTACAACAAACAATTGATGGACGGAATGCTGACAATGCAGACATTCTCCCCCAGTCAAGAGATCTGGGTTAAATCCATCGTTCTTTTGCCCACTACACCACCCCAGTTTAAACATGGCCATATGCAAATCAGTCTTGACCCTGTGCCTCATGGGAACAGTCCAGCCCGAACTGCCAAGCCATGTCTTCCCTGGACCGGAATCAAACATCCTAGGACCGGTTTATGGCTATCAGCCGTCATCAGCCAGGATAGCTTGACTCCAGTGGCGTAGTGAGCACGGGTCCCACGTCTGGGAATACCCATCCCACTTAGAGCGAAAAGCGTTACAACAAACAATTGATGGACGGAATGCTGACAATGCAGACATTCTCCCCCAGTCAAGAGATCTGGGTTAAATCCATCGTTCTTTTGCCCACTACACCACCCCAGTTTAGACATGGCCATATGCAAATCAGTCTTGACCCTGTGCCTCATGGGAACAGTCCAGCCCGAACTGCCAAGCCATGTCTTCCCTGGACCGGAATCAAACATCCTAGGACCGGTTTCTGGCTATCAGCCATCATCAGCCAGGATAGCTGGACTCCAGTGGCGTAGTGAGCACGGGTCCCACGTCTGGGAATACCCATCCCACTTAGGACGAAAAGCGTTACAACAAACAATTGATGGACGGAATGCTGACAATGCAGACATTCTCCCCCAGTCAAGAGATCTGGGTTCCAATACACAAACGAAACGGGGTATAAGGTAGGTATCTCAATGCACCAATTCATCTAGTTAGGTCAAAAATTATCAATATTTTTCAGGTGCCACGGATCATGAGGTTAGATACCCCTAAACCTCCTTAGGATCAAAAGATCCAGCAATATGTCAACAAAACACTGAGATCCAGCACTCCACAACGTTATTTTGCAATCATGTAATATATCAGTCCATTCAGCAGGTGTGATTTCACAATTGTTTATTATATTCTTCTTTTCTTTACAAATGTAAAAGACATAAACAGCGTAGCGTACGCTGTTTATGTCTTTTACATTTGTAAAGAAAAGAAGAATATAATAAAGAAACAATTGTGAAATCACACCTGCTGAATGGACTGATATATTACATGATTGCAAAATAACGTTGTGGAGTGCTGCATCTCAGTGTTTTGAAGAGATCTGGGTTCCCATGAGGCACAGGGTCAAGACTGATTTGCATATGGCCATGTCTAAACTGGGGTGGCGTAGTGGGCAAAAGAACGATGGATTTAACCCAGATCTCTTGACTGGGGGAGAATGTCTGCATTGTCAGCATTCCGTCCATCATTTGTTTGTTGTAACATCATTTTTCACCTTGGCTCATGAAATGGTGCTGAACAGTTTCACGTCATCCTTGAGAACTTTACTTTCCTGAATTTAGGTCTCCTGAGGCAGACAGAGTTTTACGGTTCTGTTACTCTTTTCAATCTCGATAGTAAAGCATTTTTCTTTTTTTCACAAGTTATCCTTGTAATACTTTATTTCTAAACATTTAGGATTCCCAGATTATAAAGGTGGTTTACCTTCTTCCCATCGGCTCTGTAAAGGCCTTAACTGCCCCTTCATTTCAATTGAAAAACTACAACTGATTTGAACAAAATTACATTCCTGCAGATGATTTTCTATCAAATTATTTTTAATCTTGAAAGTAATTAGAAAGTCATCAATCACACAAAGGTGAAGGAAGGAATACTTGCAAATAGTCTAACAAATGGCACATGCTGAGGGTAGCATTCCAACCCACCGTTTTTCACCCATTGTGCTACTGTAGACAAAAGGCCGCACAATGGAAATCAGTACTGACTATGCTGCTCATGGGAACAGTCCACCACAAACTTAGATCACAAGCAACCCAGAGCAGTTGCAGCTTTGTTAGGCCTGGTAAGTGAGGTATACCTTGCATCCTATGGCACCATGAGCAAGGGATCCACATCTGGGCATACCCTGGCCAGTTAAGGTGTTAGATCAATGAAACAATTGACTGGGTTGAATCAGAGGTGGCATTGGGAGCTAAAAAAACAATGATTTGGAATGCAACCCTGAGTGATTGCCAGTGATTGGGCTATTTGCAAGCACCCCCCCCCCCCTTCACTTTTTGAGTGATGGGAGGAATCACTAGGTGGCCAAAGCTATGGCCAGACATGGGTACCATATTCACTTTGCCACTAGAACTAAGCTACACCCAACTGAAGATGCCTAACCAGGGGAACACCAGCCTTGTGTTCCGGTTCAGAAAGGACCTGGCTTGGCAGTTCAGGCTAGACTATTCTCGCTGGAGCAGCATCAAGGCTGATTTGCATATGGTTGGATACAATCTAAGGTAGCACCGCTGACAAACACATGATGGGTTGGAATGCTACCCTGTGCAATTGCCAGTAGTTAGGCTATTTGCAAGCATTCCTACCATCACTTTGAGAGTTTGATGTAATGCCCTTGTGCGTGTTAAATTTGAAAGTCACTTACAGCGTTGTTTAGATTTTTTTTCTAAAGGGGGCAGTGTCCCAGAACATTTCTTCCTCCTACAGAATGAGTAACGCATTGTAAATAACACAAGTTTTGTCTGATCAATCTGGGAGTCTTAAAACATTTTGCTAGCTTATTATGTAATTTAAACGAAGGTATGCCCTTTCATGTGTGTGGACTCTGGGGAGATTTGGTAAACAAAATCATGGAAGGAATTCCACAGCTTTGCAACACTTTTGTCATCCTTATCACCAAAGTTGAAGTCCCCCCAAACATCCATGTGTGGGAGTTAGGTATCAATGCAATAATGGGGTTTTCCAACAAACTAAATTTGAAATTTGTGTCCCTTAAAGTAAATTAGCTCTTTATGGCTGAGTGGGGCTAATATTTATTTTAGGCATAAGATGATCAAAAGAGGAATGTTTGTTGATGAATCACATAGATGCACATTCAGATTTGAGGTCAACATCATGGCAAACTTCACCCCCACTTTGTCTACATCTTTACCCATTCTGATGATGTCAGTCTTCGGGCAAGGCCTTTATCAAATTTGGGCATGCTGCATCATCAAGCCATGTTTGAGTTGAATAAACGGCACCTATCCTTTCGTCCTCATTATCTATTTCAATTACATTTCAAGGGCTTGTGGATTTGAAATTCACCACTGTGCTTTCAGTGGCTCTATCTTTCCATAAATACTCAATATTTGAGGTAAATGAATCTGAAGGTTGTGAGAGCAATGTTAAAATTAATCAATCAATCAATCAATCAATCAAAGACATTTATAGAGCGCACTACTCACCCGTAGGGTCTCAAGGCGCTTGGGGGGGGGGTGCCGTTACTGCTCGAACAGCCGTTGTTGCTCGAACAGCCAGGTCTTGAGCTTCTTCCTGAAGGAGAGGTGGTCTTGGGTCAGGCGCAGCTCGGTCGGGAGGGAGTTCCAGGTCTTGGCGGCCAGGTAGGAGAAGGACCTTCCTCCTGTTGTTGCTCTTCGGATGCGGGGAACGGCGGCGAGGGCGTGGCTGGCTGATCGGAGGTGGCGTTTGGGAGCGTAGAAGTTGCTTCGGTTGTTGAGGTAGCTCGGGCCTTGATCGTGTAGGGCTTTGTGTGCGTGGGTGAGGAGCCGGAAGGTGATTCTTTTGTTGACGGGGAGCCAATGCAGGTCTCTCAGATGTCCGGAGATGTGGCTGTTTCGTGGGATGTCGAGGATGAGTCTGGCTGAGGCGTTCTGGATCCGCTGGAGTCTCTTCTGGAGCTTGGCGGTGGTTCCGGCGTAGAGGGCGTTGCCGTAGTCCAGTCGGCTGGTGACGAGGGCCTGGGTGACAGTTTTCCTGGTCTCGGTGGGGATCCACCAGGAGATCTTCCGTAGCATGCGCAGGGTGTTGAAGCACGACGAGGAAACGGCGTTGACTTGTCTGGTCATGGAGAGGGAGGAGTCCAGGATGAAGCCCAGGTTGCGTGCGTGGTCCGTCGGTTTGGGTGCGGTGCCCAGGGCGGGGGGCCACCAGGAGTCGTCCCAGGCGGAGGGCGAGGGGCCCAGGATAAGGACCTCCGTCTTGTCTGAGTTCAGTTTCAGGCGGCTGGTCGTCATCCACTCGGCTACATCTTTCATCCCTTCGTGCAGGTTGGCTCTGGCGGCGGCGGGGTCGTTGGTCAGGGAGAGGATCAGCTGGGTGTCGTCGGCTAGGAGATTATGTTGAGGTTGTGTTGGCGTGCGATGGCCGCGAGGGGGCTCATGTAGTCATTGAAGAGGGTGGGGCTCAGCGAGGATCCTTGAGGGACGCCGCAGATGACTCCGGTGGCCTCAGACTTGTACGGTGGTAGGCGGACTCTCTGTGTTCTTCCGTCGAGGAAGGAGATGATCCATTCCAGTGCCTTCTCCTGGATTCCGACGTTGCTGAGGCGCTGCACTAGGGTGCGGTGGCAGACAGTGTCGAATGCCGCGGAGAGGTCCAGGAGGATGAGGGCCGCTGTTTCTCCGTTGTCCATCAGGGCTCGGATGTAGTCGGTGGCAGCGATGAGGGCGGTCTCGGTGCTGTGGTTGGCTCGGAAGCCAGATTGTGAGGGGTCGAGGGATCCATTCATCTCGAGGAAGGCGGCCAGCTGTTTGTTGACGGTCTTCTCGATGACTTTGGCTGGAAACGGGAGGAGCGAGATGGGGCGGTAATTCTTGAGTTCGGTGGGGTCCGCTGTGGGTTTCTTGAGTAGAGCGCTGAGTTCGGCGTGCTTCCAGCTCTCAGGGAAGGTGGCGGTGTCGAAGGAGGTGTTGATGATGTCTCGCAGGTGGGGTGCGATGACAGCGTCGGCCTTGTTGAAGACGTGGTGAGGGCAGGGGTCGGTCGGAGATCCGGAGTGGATGGAATTAACGCCATCTCGTCTGGTTTCCGATCATATTTTAGAACCAGCCTACGCAACAAAAAAACGAATCCACTGGTTCTGGCAGATAGTGAACTAATTAAAGTTCTGCCATCCCATGTTCTCAGAGCATTATGTAGAGCACCGTTATTGTTGCCGGCCGCAGATTGCTTCGTGTTGTTTTACACACTCTTCTGCTGATCAAACCCGAGCAAGAAATGTATAAAGGCCTCTTTTGATCTCTGCTTATAACCTCTAAGCACTCTGCAGACACCTCTTAAATTCAAGCAATGTTTCACTTTTTATACACGGCCTCATTGTATTTCAACATCGAATTAATCTTCGCCGCAAGGGGGGGCTACCACCAAAGGCTATCCCTCAAATGCCGCACAATTTCATACCAAGACACATTCTGAGAACGTAAATGATGAATTTTAAAGGACGTCTGCCTACTCACACAATATGTTATCACACTAAGGATTTTTAGTGATTTGCTTCTCTTATGCATCGGTTTTAAGTAACTAGGTTAATCAAATGTTGACTTGATCTCGGCTTATACTAACCTTTTCCACTTTTTTCCCCACACACACACACACACACACACACACACACACACACACACACACACACACACACACACCCCCCCCCCCCGTTCATGGCCTGCAACATAGTGCCAGCACCCCAGCATACAACTGCTTGACCTCATGTATTTACCCAGGGTGCAAACTCTGTCTAATCTACTCCCTTGCAGTCCCACAGCGAACCGTGGAGAAGAGCAGGGCTTCCGTCAAACGTAACCACAACGTAAAGCAAATCAAATACAGGAAACACAGTAGGTTTGTGAAATAGGTGCAGCAAGGAACTGCTAAAAACTTTCACCCCCATTACCGTTATGAGAAAAGCGTTCTCTTTGCCCCGGGATGCACGGCGGCGGCGGCGGCGGTTCGGAGCGCGGTCCCGCGGGGCCTCATTACAAGCTGCCAAGTTGTTCAAGTCCACGGAGGCCGGCGGTGTTGACGTCCTTTCAAATAAAACTTTCCCTGTCAGGCACCGGGGTGAACATTTATTTAAACAATGGATGGAATCAAGCAGAGCGGGAAGCCAGCCAGACCAACAACACGACATCCTCGTCTTTGCATTTATCGATCACAAGTATCATATCAATCGGCTCTTTCACAAGCGATCGTGTGTGTAGAAGTCACTACAACCGGAAGCCCATCTCGAGAGATTCCGCTCTGCACGTGTGTGAATTGGTTACCTGAACTTGTGCCAGTGGCCCTTAGCAGCGGGGAAGCATCATTAGAATCTGAATTGCAATAAGTCACGCTGCTGTGTCCCTGCCTCCCAAGTGTATTATTCACCTGCATTATACACCAGCAGGGCTGCTTTACGCGTCTGAAGGTTTCACATATGCTGTGCACTTGCAAACTGAGAGTATTTTAGGATTTGACAGCACCTTTTAATGATCACAGTATCACACCACAGACCCACTACGAATTGTACAGTGGTATTAAAAACCCCAAAGGCTAGGCATTTAATTCACATACTTCAAAGTTCAACAATAAAACCAAAACTATTGATACATAAAAAGTAGATGGCTGATATGGATGACTAAAAACGGGATACTACTTGTTGTAAGAGACATTTGAAAGCAGGAGTGAGGCCTTTATGAGACATTTGAAAGCAGGAGTGAGGCCTTTACGAGACATTTGAAATCAGGAGTGAGGCCATTGCGAGACATTTGAAATCGGGAGTGAGGCCTTTACGAGACATTTGAAATCGGGAGTGAGGCCTTTACGACACATTTGAAAGCAGGAGTGAGGCCTTTGCGAGACATTTGAAATCGGGAGTGAGGCCTTTACGAGACATTTGAAATCGGGAGTGAGGCCTTTACGACACATTTGAAAGCAGGAGTGAGGCCTTTACGAGACATTTGTAATCAGGAGTGAGGCCTTTACGAGACATTTGAAATCGGGAGTGAGGCCTTTACGACACATTTGAAAGCAGGAGTGAGGCCTTTACGAGACATTTGAAATCGGGAGTGAGGTCTTTACGAGACATTTGAAATCAGGAGTGAGGCCTTTACGAGACACATTTGAAATCGGGAGTGAGGCCTTTGCGAGACATTTGAAATCGGGAGTGAGGCCTTTACGAGACATTTGAAATCAGGAGTGAGGCCTTTGCGAGACATTTGAAATCGGGAGTGAGGCCTTTACGAGACATTTGAAATCAGGAGTGAGGCCTTTGCGAGACATTTGTAATCAGGAGTGAGGCCTTTACGAGACATTTGAAATCGGGAGTGAGGCCTTTACGAGACATTTGAAATCAGGAGTGAGGCCTTTGCGAGACATTTGTAATCAGGAGTGAGGCCTTTACGAGTCCTGGAGCCGTTAGCGATTACAGGGTGCTACCGAGGTTGGTCCTGTCATTTACCACTGGTGTCCGAAGGCCACAAGTGCTGGCGCGCTCCCTTTAATTACCATATTCCTCTTGGGCACTTGAATCTCCAGAGGAAGCAAAGCTAAGCAGTCAAGACTTACTATACAAAGTAGTATGAGTTAGAGACAAAGGTAAAGGCTGTCACAGCAAACACCACAATACACTGAATATCCAGCCAGTGTCACAACTATGACTAAATGATTTGTATTCGGAGGTAGGTAAAATAGGGCAGTTGGCCTGAGATTGAAAGTATTTGTGTTAGGCGCTAGATTTTCTACGTCATTTAGACCTACAGCGAATGGTATCTTTTTCAGAAGCATTTAGATGTTGCCTGGATCCTTCTCGGTTCATAGGGTCTTAGTAAAGGTTATTTACATGAAAAAGTAAAAAAATAAAAAAATACAGTCTATTTATTTGAATGTCTGACCTCTACTGTCTGTCACGCACTGCTAGACTGGGAAATTCAGGGGTTGGAGACCCACTTAAATTGTCCCAAAAATCTACGAAGCTCTAAAAGCCACCACTCAAAGAATCCCACCTATTTTAAGACGTTTTTCATCTGCTAAAGCCCAGCTCAAAGACATGGCGTCCAGTTCTTGGCGATCCTATGGGTTCAGACATCCTCTCCCCACCTACAGTAGGGGAAGATAATAGGCAGGGGCTCATAAGGGGCTAGAAGGCGAGGGCACGAACAACGAGGTTTACCGGGGAGCCAAATATCAAGGGTCTATAATCAATACTAGCTTGTTGTGGCCCAGAATATCTAGTGGAGGGGAGGAAGCAGGGCCCTTAGAGCCTTCAGGCATGATCGGTATGAAGTGCAAGCTCGGATATAAGGTTTGAATGGACCCATTTCAAATCACCACTTCTATCGTGCTAATTTCCAGAACAATATGGGCTAAAGGGATGAGTTAAAGGGTTACAGAATCATGGAGAGTAGCAAACGAAATACAACTTCATGGCCATACAGAAACAAGGAAAGCCTCTATTGCTCTGTGTAGGAAGCTGGCTCTGTATATACTATACTTAAGTAAAGTCCAGTGGAAGCCCAGAGGTAAAAGTAGATAATACTTGACTCTCTATTTGTGGTAGTGTAAACGAGCAGTAAGGCTTTATCAGAGGGTAGTCTTAAGCAGTTATTGTGCACACCCAGGCAAGAAATCATGTCACACACTCAAAGGCAACTAAAATCAATTTGTTTGTATAAAAAATATTATTTCTTTTATTTCTAGAACCCAGCCAGGCCTGGTGCATGTAAGTGAAATAATACTTTGCAGGTATCTTGCAGTTGAAATACTATTAAAATGCAGTTGGATGCAATTGGTTTGCTTACATGCAAGTCAAAATCACTTTAAAGTTACTTTGGACCCGGAATTCGCTCCTGGAATGGACTCGGCGGCCTTCAGCGGGTGGAAACCAGCTGGCTGCCGCTTCCTTTATCATATGTATGATGCGGAGGGGGTGTACCCATTCCAGCAATTTCGCCAGGAGTACGGGCTGCCGGAGGAGGAGAGGATCCGCTATCTCCAGGTCCGACATTGGGCGCTCGACGGGCGGGTCCGCCCGGTTGCTGACCGGCGGCTCTCCCAGTACGAGCGGTGGCTAATAACGCGAGCGTCCGATAAGCAGCTCATCTCTGACCTGTACAGAATGCTTCAACTGCGATTCGCGCATACGTATAACGCGGGACGGGCACGCTGGGAAAGAGAGCTCGGTCGGAACTTGACGCAGGAAGAGTGGGGGGGAATAGCTTACAGAGCCAGACACTCTGCTTATCACATGGGCCTTACAGACACCCTCACGAAGATTACGACCTATTGGTACTACACCCCAGAGCGCTTACACGCGATAGATGGGCGGCGAGATGCACACTGCTGGAGGGGGTGTGGGCAGATAGGAACCCTGACTCATCTGCTATGGGAGTGTGAGAGAGTTCAGGCTTACTGGACCCAGGTGCTTGAAGAGGGGGACAAACATTTCGACACTGCGATCCCGCGCTTCCCAGCGTACACTCGGTTAGGCCTCCCTAAACCTTTGACATATCCGCTCAAATCACGCAGGGGACGACAGATAGCAATAGCGTTGGGGTCAGCGGTGCAGAATATACTTACTCATTGGCGCACTCCCATCATACCAACGTTTACAGGCTGGCTCTACCGATTGTGGCATGTCCTGGGTATGGAGAAACTCACTTTGACATTGGCCGGGGAGGGTTCCAGGTTTGGGGAATTGTGGAGGCCCTTTCTAGCATTGTTGTCCTCCGAGTTCAGGGAGGTTACTTGTCCTCGCTATCTGCGGCTGCTGCGGCTACCTGAGGACCAGACAGAGGGGTAGGGCTGGAGTGTGACTGAGCTGCGGGAGGCAGGGGGATAGATGGACGTGGAACGGGGGGGGGGGGGGGGGGCGGGTGAGGTAGGGGAGGGGGGGGGGTTTACCTTCAACAAAGTTTGCTCCACGAAAGCTACCAGAGATCACGTCGAATTCCCCAATCTAGCCCAAGTTCGATCCCGACCGCGGCAGGGACGGGTTGGGCCCATCCACCACTCAGAGACTAAGCACGGAGTTCGCCGCAAGCGAGGTTGGAGCCTGTTTGTATGTTTTTGAAAAGTCAATAAAAGATTTAAACCATAAAGTTACTTTGGAGATTACTTAGTACGTTACTTTTTAGATTACTTTTTAAGTTACTTTTTCTACTCAGAGTGAAATGCCTAGATATCGCACTGGGACATTGCCTAAAGGAAAGGGAAGTAATTCAGTTTTTGTACATTTGCAGTTTCTTAGGGTTTCATACAAACAAACTCCACACTTAGAAGATTTTTCACAGGAAAGCAGTCAACGCAGTCCTATGGGAAAAAACTGTTATCATTTTATCAGTAAGTACTTAGGTTTTGGAGTTGGTATTCAGGGGTTAGGAACAGAGTTTCCCCAGGTTCGAGAATGCACTCTCAAAGCACGATCAGCAGCACTAGGGCGGCCAGGTGCTGAGGGGGAGAGGGGGCTTTGGTTGGTGGCTGCTCATGGGCAGGCCACAAGGTTGTGGGAGCAAAGCTCCTTGGGTTTAGCTCAGGGCAAAGGGGGATCAGAGTTAGCACACATAGTGCACCCACAACAGCACAGGGGCGTCCGGGTTCAGAGTGCTGATTTGGCGTCGGGTGCCCTGTTGTTTTCAATGGAAGTTGCTGATTTTGGTGCGCAGGCTCGGTCCAGGAAGACTACCAGGAGGGGCCAACAGCAGGGAAGGTAAGTTGGAGGGCTCGGGGAAGTAGGTGCACTTCAGGTTCTCTTCTCCAGGGTGCAGAGCGACTGGATGCAAGGGTGTCTTTTGAGGTCAGATTTTCACCTTTTCTGACCACTCACTGTGGGTCGAGGGGGGGCGTCTCCGTGCTGAGGCTGCAGGCGACATCGGGGAGTCCTGGAGGGGTTAACCCAAGGTGGACTCGGACTATGGAGAGCTGGGGGGACCTCACTGGGACTGGTGAGCCACTCATACTCAGGCGCAGTGGTGGTTTCAGGTGACGGGTTTCTTTGCCTCAGCAGGCACTGAGTCTTTCTTGGCTGTTTCTTTTGAACAGAGCTGCTGTTCACAAGAGATACGGTCTTTGTTCAAGGCAGTCAGCCCTCCCAGGGGTTATGGAGGCAGCTGGCTGCAGGACAAGGTGACTTAAGGTGCAGAATCTCTGCAAACTGCAGACGGGCCGGTAGAGCTGGGACCAAGTCAGTTCTTTACTGCAGTCTCCTCTGCTGGGCGTCTTCTTTCGTCCTTTTTCTTGGTAGGCTGCGGGAATCGGTCTTCTTGGTTCAAGGCTGCCCCCTGAATACTATATTTAGGAGGTAGTTTAGGAGTCTCGAGGTCAGTAGCCAATGGACTACTGACTTAGGGTGACTACATAATTGGTGTGCTCACCCCACATGGGGGAGTGGGCACAATCCCTAATCCTGATTGGAGAGTGCCTGCCATCTGTAAGATGGTGGGCACTGAAGAGTGGGCTTTACCTCACCTCCCCCACCTGAGGGGTGGGGTTGGCAGAGGTGGGCACACCTTGTGGGCTGTTCTAATTTGTCCCGCCTGTCTTCCGGCCGGAAAGGAGAGGAGAGGAGGCAGGAAGGCGGCCTGCTCCTTATAGCAGGAGAGGCTGGGGGTCGTTTTACAAAGGCGGAACAGCCTTTGAAGCTCCCCTGCCACAGATAGCTCTTCCTCACCTGGCGAGGTGTCGCCACCCCCACCTAAGAAAGGCTTTGTATCTGGGCTCAGGGAGCAACGGTTCCCATCCCATAGGTCCAGAAACATGCCTTGTGGTGGCAGGCTGGTGTTTACCAGTCAGGGAACCCCCAGAGGCTAGTCGTTTTTCAGGGGCATCTCTAAGATGCCCTCTGAGAGTATGGTATGATAAATCCCACACTGGCATCAGTGTGGGTTTATCATGCTGAGAAGGTTTCTACCAAACTTTCCAGGATTCAGTAAAGCCATTTTGGTGCTGTGGAGTTCGTAATGACAAACTCCCGGACGATATACTCTTCATGGCTTTACTGCAATTACAATGTCTAAGAATGGACTTGGACACTGTAGGGGTACAGTACTTATGCAACTGTACCCTCACCAGTGGTATAGTGCACCCAGCTAGAGGGGTGTCTTACCTATACCACAGGCAGGCAGTAGCAAGCATGGCGCACAGGTATGTGTGCCATGTCAGCTCTTCACTTTTCTCTGCACCAGAACACGCAGCGTGTAAGTGTAAGTGTGTGTGTGTGTGTGTGTGTGTGTGTGTGTGTGTGTGTGTGTGTGTGCGTGTGTGCGTAAGTGTGTGTGTGTAAGTGTGTGTGTAAGTGTGTGTGTAAGTGTGTGTGTAAGTGTGTGTGTAAGTGTGTGTGTGTGTAAGTGTGTGTGTGTAAGTGTGTGTGTGTAAGTGTGTGTGTGTAAGTGTGTGTAAAGGTACCGGGCCTCTAAGGGTGACACAATATGTGCAGCAGCCCTTAGAGTCCTTCCCTGGTCACAGTGCCCTTGATACCTTTCACAAGGGACTTAAATGTGGCCAGAGATGTGCCAATGGGGGGGTGGGGGTGGGGGTGGGGTACAAAGGTACAGTTTTGGAAAAGAACACAGGCCCTGGAAATCTGATTGGCCGGGACCCAGGGCACATCAAGTCAAAGTGCATCAGAAATCTGGCAAAAAGTGTGTGGGGGGGTGTTACTGCAACAGAAACCCAGCTTCCTACACTCTGGAACTGACTGGAGTCGTATCTGGGCTTTCTCGTGAGGTGGGTAGGTCAGGATGCTGTAGGTTCAGCACAGACATTGTCCTGGAAAGCCTTTACATCTCTTCAGCCTTTGCCAATGACTGCATATTTCTTGGTAATACGGATTCCGTAGGGTGGTGGAAGAAAAAGCCACAAGATGAAATCAAGACTAGGGAATCTTAGTATTCAGCAACCCGAGCATTGACGTGGCTCATAAACGTTGGGGGACAATTGTTTTTACAAATGAAATGTTTATGCACAACGCTCTGGTCACGGGAGTTAGCTGATAAAATCCAGGCTGCTTGAGCAAGTTTCCAGAGTGAATTTCATTGGAGCAACAGGACATTTCTTTTTTTAACCGAGGTATAGTTATCCTTGTCCACTGACCAGACAGGAGCAGTTTTAGACAGGATCCAGAAAACAAAGGATTGATAGAATGGCATGTCTACAGTAGATAAACACTTATTGCAATGGATCACCACCTAGTGCAGGCTCGCACAGAGCATTCCAACAGAAACCACCCTGGGGCCTCAAGTTCAACACGTCACACAGGCCACATGAATAACTACACTCTCCAGGGACGGCATGGCCCTGTTTTGGCGCAGTAGGAGGGTTTTTACAAGATAGGCGCATGCAATGGTCATTACAGTAGAGTCTTCAAAAATATCTGCAAATACAAAAGTGTTGGTCAAAACCTTGAATCATAACCAGCTGCCACCAAGCGCCAGTGACAGGTTAGCTTGGTAAGACTAGCGGTCAGCATAGACTACTAAGGGTGCGGCCACAGGTTGCAGGCCTTTTAAAGGTGGGCACATAAGTAACTCACCAAGTCACACTTTTAATTTGCTTTCTGAGCTGCGTCATCCTGATACTATATTGGGATAAAAAGAACTACTCATCCCAGAATGCAAAGAAAATACTGGACTGAATGAGATACTCATACCTGGGAAATTTTATAACCCTGTTGGGTGTACTCCTGGCTAGCACAGACTAAACTCGATTATTTAATGTTTTTGTTAAAATGTAGATTACCTCCAGGGTCCCTGTAGATTATAGAGGCCAATGAGGGACAAACATAAGCTAGGCCAGAAAATATAAAAGACAAGACTAGGCAGCACAGCTTCAGTCCCCGAGTATACACTTGTAGATTCTCATCTAAAATCATAAATTGATTATTTCTAACACACTTTAGGTCACTGAAGAACTAGACCGAGTCGTAATGAATACAGATGAAAACATTGTATCTTAGTGTACTTCTGGCAAATAAGACATACAAAACCTGCTGCCTTAAGCAGAAGAGAATGGAGAAAATAGAACCGGAAATGGTAAATTCTAATGATATAATAGTCACAAATTAGACATGTTAAAATAAACTAAGCAGACAGGTTTATATCCAAGTGCATGGCAGTCAGAACTCTCTTTAGAATATGGAAGGAAAGCCTGTATTGTTATCCAACGAATGTCACAATTCAGTACAATTTCTTCAGTCATGGATTTTATGGTAAATTGTTCCGGTCCTTGCCTAAACATAACTAACATTACCCAATTTCAATCACATGCACATACATCTAATTATCATTGTACAACTCATAAGAAATCAGCTTCTAATACCCACTGTGCTACCTGGTATGTATTTACAGTACATACCACATTTTTGTAGAAAAAATAGAGGGCCATGTTGGCAAGCCTTGTGTAACACCAATGACCATGAACCAGAAGCAGCTTGCTGAGATGTCTGAATTGTGAAACTGCAAAGTCACTTGACAACACTGCCTGCAATAAATAATTTGAAAAGTGTGATATACTTAGGATATTGCCTTGGTAAGAGATTAATTTTTAAAAAGCAATTCTCTTTGAGACTCTTTTGGTACAAATAACAAGCTTTCCTTAGAACTATGGCAATTGTTCTACTTCAATATGCAAAATAATTGTGCATTTTTCAAATGTCTCAGTTTATACAAACCGACCTGGACTATTATATTCGACAAACAAGTTACTTACATTCTGCACTGCTCTTTCTGGTGGAAAATGTAACTGCAGATTCTTCACCTTAAGAATATTCCCTAGGTGGCAGGGTGGATCTGAAAACCTTTAATAGCAGTGCTCCCTAGCGTTGCTAGGTGGTGCCATGAGGCTCCATGCTGGCTTTATTGTGCCCCAAAAGTGATGGATGCATAGCTGCATATATGTGCCAACATCAGTTTCTTGTCCGACTCCTTCCATGCTCACAGACACGGAGCTCAAAACAACTGTCAGTACTAGGGTGCAGATCTCTAATTTGGGACATTTTTAGATGGTAAAAAGAGGCCGCTCCAAAGAACAGGGAAGAAGGAGGGTAATGATAAATCTGTGTTTAGATAGAGTATCCACCAGAAAGAGCATTACTAAATGTAAGTAACTAGTCATTCTGATAGATACTTCTAACTGCAGATTCTTCACCTTTAGAATAGATACCAAATCAGTACATCTTGAAGCTGGAGGGTCTGTGGAGTGGGCTCAGACTGGAAAATCTTGTAGGACCAAGTGGGTGCCCTTCCCATCCACCTAGTTGTCAATGTGATAGCGTTTGCTGAACGTCTGCACAGATATCCAGGTCGAGGCATGACATATGTCGAGGACAAGTACTCTGTGTTCCAACTCAGAGATGGCAGCTTTAGCCCTGGTGAAAGGGGCTCTCAGACCTTCTAGAGGCTGCTTTAATGCCAGTGCATGGCAGATCTTAGTGCAGAGGACTATCCACGTAGAAAGATATTTTCTGAACAGCCTTTCTTTTCTGTGCCTCAGCAAACCCGTAAAAAACGCTGATCGTGCACCTGAAAGTCCTTGGTAGAATCCACGAAAATATTTACAGCTCTTTTGGGCGCCCAGCAAAATAAGCCACACCTCTTCTTTAAAGGGGTCAGGCAGGGCAAAGAATGCTTGGAGATTAATGGATTGCCAAGTGTGAAAAGGAGTTACAATTTTCGCAAGAATGCTGCCCAAGTCCGCAGTCCCAGTTTGTCTGGAACAAAAGGCGGCTTGGCATTGAGTGGCTGTACCAACAAAGGCTAAAGTTTCCTTGTGCGACCAGCTGAATTGAACTAAATGAGGAAGATGACTTCTTGAACAAGGCCAGGTGGCCCATCAAACACAAAAAGGATTAAAGAACTGACAAATACCCTTTAATCGTGCCCACAGTAAGGTCTTGCTGAACCAAAGACAAAACAAACAATAAAAAATGCAACATTTTGACTTGTAAAGTGTCTGTTTTGCAGACTATACATCAGGCCACAAATTTTCCCAGTGCCCAGCATAAATTAACTTTGTAGACTGATGCCTAGCAGCAACTAATACATTCAAATCTACCTCAGGTGGTAGATGGAACACAGTCAATTGCCTCCACTTAATCTCCATGCATGAAGGTGTAGATTGCTCAGGTTCACATGCAGAAACCTGCCCTGCTGCTCCAACTGAAGATCCTGCCAAATCGGTGGACAGACTCATGTCTAGAAGTTCCGGGTACCACACTCTCCTGGCCCCTAGGATCACTTGAGTCTGGTGGTTTCTGATCATCTTCAGAACAAGAGGCAGGGTGGGAAGGTGTACAGAAGTCCTGTGCTCCGCTTCAGCCAGTGTGCATCTCCTAGTGAGTTTTCATGGGAACTCCAACACACAAACATTCCTGCACTGCACATTTGATAATGGGAAAAGGATTTAGTGAGGGTTAACCCCAACCAGTCAGAAGATGCCCTGTGTCTCCTCAGGATGCAGACCGCATTTGTGATCAGCCAGACTCTGCAGACTAAGCTTGTTCACCCTGCCATTCAAGGATCCTACATGTTTGTACAGATCAGGGACATGCCCGACGTTCCAGACAACTCATGAGGCAGAGAGGTTCTTGGAAAAAGGATCCAAGACACCACTCCTCCCTGCTTGTTGAAGTACCAAATGGAGGTGGTGCTTTCTTTCAGAATCTGAACTAGTCTCCCCTGATGAATGGCAGGAAGGTCTTCAGCAGCAGATGAATTGCCCACAATTCCAGCAGATTAATAAGCAGCCGTGAGTCTGTCAGATTCGAGTCCTGTGCTCTCTACCAGCAACCCAGCAGGGATTCAGTAGTCCCCACCGTCAGCTCTGGCTGTAGAGCCAGACGTTTCCAGGCTCTGCATTAGAAACGTCAGATTCCAATGCAGAGCCTGCATATTCCATCAGGAATAGAAGACAAGAAGGATGCAGAAGGCCAAGAAGCCTCAGAGCGAATTTCACCGAGATTTCGGACTGAGGTTGAAACATCAGGATCATAGCTTGAATGCCCTCGACTCATTGAAATGGAGGGAAGGGCCTAAACTGCACCGTACCAAAGACAGCTGCTATAAAAGGAGCTACTGAGTTTTTCAGGCACCATTTTCTGGAGGTAGTCCTTGATTGACTGTTGTGAGCCCACCTTATACAGCCAGTCAGTGAGGTAGGAGAAAACTGGTATTACTAACCTCAGAAGATGGGAGGCAACCACTGCCAGCACGTTTATAAACACCAGGTGGGCACTGGTGAGACCAAAGGGGAGCAAAGCAGAGTGAAAATGCTCCTGGATTACTTTGAACCACAAGTGACATGTATGAGACTGCAGACTTGGTACCTAAAAGTATGCAGCCTGCAGGTCCAATGCCACCAACCTATTGCCCGGAGTCAGGGCAAACAGAAACTAGGCCAGCATGAGCATTTTGAATTTGTTCTTCCATAGGAAGGCATTCTGAGGGTGAAGATCTAAGATAGGCTGAAGTCCTCCATCCTTCTGCACGAGGCAATAGCGACAGTGGGGAGGGCTGGTGGGTGAGTCAGAGAATGAATTGTTATTCAACCTGTTGATGGAAGCTTAGATCACCAGGTATATGGCGTCTTAATAACGGTCTATTCACTAATAAGCACGAACAGGGCCTGGACCAAGTGACATTAGGGTGTCAGTAAGTGCTTTAATGAACTGAAGCAAGGGCTCAGATAAGGATGGCCCAGGTTGCAAAACTTCTGTAAGGACATTTGTCCTGATTTCAACTGAGGGCAGTTGTAGGTCTGCGGCCTAAGCCACTTGTCAAATTACCACAGCAAAGAAAGCACTCTCTTTATCTTGGGCTCCAAGAGGCCTGTATCAAGTCCAGTTTCATATAAAAGCTGTAATCATCAAATGGGGGTGAGAGAGTAAATCATCCCTACCATCATCATCATGTCTGAGTAGGGGTCAAGCTCTGATCAGAGTCAGAAAGTCAATGGAACCTCTGCAGTTGAGGAAGCTTAGGATCAGACTCCAGTTGTGTGGGGTCTGGATGTAGTGTAGCAGATTCATAAAACAACCTCTATCTGAGTCGAGCCAGCACCAGTTCAGGATTGGACAGGGTTTTCGTCTGATGTTGGTGGCATCACCACTGGCGGCAATAAAGGAGGGACTGAAGAGGGTTTTGGATTTGCTGTGGAAGTCTGCACCAAAGTCGCTGCTGAACCTGTGACCGCTCAGAGGGGCTCAGACAGCAAAAGGACTGATCTGCAGGCAGTATTTCGATTGAGCATCCCTGTGGATCCTTGGGGAACGAAGGGAGCAGGAAGAGTGTCAAAGATATGCAGCACGGCCTCCTTAAAAGCCTCGACCTGCTGTGGCATTCCGATGGTCTGGGAAATCCTTGTCACGTCAAGATCAACTGTGGTATCGCCTTCTCAATCGGAAATTAGGAGTCAGATCGAATAGCACCTTTAAGTCCCCACAATTTCTCTTTTGATAGGGAATGGTGGGATGACGTTGAGTGCTGGTGACTTTTCTGCACATTAATTACATTTCCAGAAGGGACCATGACAACTTTTTCATTTAACCATGAGATCACCAAAACATTTATGATTCATATCGTCCACAAGGGAAAATGTGCTCATTCTATAAAGGACCTGCCTAAGTCCCTTTATCACAGTTGGGACCAAATTTAATGAACTGGGCAATAAAAATAAAAGGTGTATGATTGGATACTTAGTATGTTGTAGTCCATTGGGAGGAGGGGCAGGAAGATCACGAGATCATGAATCGGCAGGAAGACCCGAGAGCACACAGCAGAAAAGCAATTACTGTTGGTTAGCAGATCACTCTTCGAATGGACCAAGCACATAACCAAACAATAGATGAGGGTTAGAGGAAAACAAGAGGTTGCTTTTTTAATCCAGGAAAACTTGCTGTATTGTTGGGGCAAACTATGCTTTCTCTCCAGCCAAAGCCCAAAGAAGCATCGTTTAGCAAACTTGTGTAAAGATGCCAGTTTGTGACACGAACAAACAGGATGCCCTTTTGGGGTTCAGTCTGTCAAATCTATACTTAGTCCTATGAAGTGTAGCGGTAAGGAAAAAACTAGAATGTGGATATTTTATATCAGGTGGACTTCAGATACAGCCTTTAGGTAAAAAGAGACCTAGCTCTTAAGATGGCCTTGTCTTATAAAACACAATAAACAGAAAATACATAGAAAAAGGCTGCATATTACTGGGGAATGGCATAATGATTGCTCTAATATCATATGCATGATGAGTAACCTGAGAATCAATAAAGAGCAACAGGGCAAGGTTATTCCATTGTGCAAACCCTAAAGTACCCTGTTGTCCCTCACAACCTATTTTTTTATGTTGCAAGGGAAAAGGAGTGGGCACTTACATCGCAAATTTCTGATGAAGAAAATCCTCAACTTTGAACTGCACAATATACCATGAGCCACTCTTAAATAAAAAATGTCAGTTCAAATTGTAATGATCTTTCTTCGTCTTTTATTCTTTCTTCATCTGGTTTTCCGAAATTTCAGGAGCCAATTCAATCAATCCAGTAGCCAAAACGTGTTTCATCAATTGGTGTATAAACCACTGACTTCCTCAGGGCTGACATACGGTACTCACACAATAATGTTCTATTGTCTTGTAATCCCAAATAGATATCTCATTTCTCAGTTAGCCTTGCACATGTAGTCATACAGGTCCTCTCCATGTATTAGTCTGTGATTCAGTAATATATAATATCAACATTTGTGCTCCATAATCAGTTGCCATAAGGAGAGTGCTCCCAGTGTGTTCACAAACCCATGTGCAGGTAACCTGAGAATATAAACGTTCATGGGTTTATAGTATTGCAAACTGGATGGCACTTCCCTTCAAGAAGAAGTAAAGCAGGTCAACACCGGAGGATAAGAACAAATTACTTTTCTTTGGTAACACATTATCTGACAGAGACTTTATTTAGCTGCAGGTTCCTTACCTTAGAATAAATAGCCAAACAATACCTTCCTGGAGGTGGGTCTGCAAATTTGATTTAGACTAGGAACTCCTACAGGACGGAATGGGCAAAAAGCCCATCCCCAACGGACCAGAATGTCCAGGCAGTAGTGATAGGTGAATGTGTGCAGTGAGGCAGACATTGCTGCCTGGCAGATGTCCAGTACTATAACTCTGCGTGCCAATGCAGTGGTTGCAGCCTCTGCTCTGGTGGAATGAGCACGCAAACCCTCTGGGGGTTGCTTCTTGGAAAACGCGCAGCAGATCTTAATGCAGAGTACAATCCATCGGGAAATTTTTCGTTTCTGCACTCTTACCCCTATTTTGGCTGTGACATATCCCACGAAGAGTTGATCGTCCACTGGGAACGGTTATGTATGGCCACGGGAGAACAACAAGGCTTTTTTTGGGTCTAGCTGGTGTAGTTTCTCTTTCTTAGCGAGGTGAGGAGGATCATAAAAGGTGGACAAAGTGATGGACTGGCCTACGTGGAAAAGGGTAACTACCTTCGGGAAGAAGAATGCTCGGGTCCGGAGGACCAATTTGTCTGGGAAGAAAGAAACATATGAAGGCTAAGATAACAGTGCCTGCAGTTCACAAACACTCTCGGGAGATGTAATTGCTACCAGAAAGTCCGTCTTGATGGCGAGAACTCTAGTAGGGCAAGTGGGAACCGTCTCAAAGGGAGAACACATTAGAAATGTAAGAACCAAGTTAAGGTCCTATTGAGGCATAACAAAGGGTGCTGGAGGAATCAAGTGTTGCAAATCTTTAAGGGACCCATTTACAATATGGAACTTGAAGAGGAAAGGCTCATCTGGCAGCCCCAGGACGGCAGAATTGGCAGATAAAGAACCCTTCAACGTGCTCAATGCTGAGTCCTGCAGGACCAGGGTACGGATAAACAAAAAAACTTGAGAAAGGGGAGCAGATAAAGGGTCAACCAGTTTGGCTGCTACAAACTTGCTCCCGTGGCTGGTATATACTGTCTTGGTGGAGTTAAGCCGAGCTACCAAGATAACATTATAGACTTCAGGTAGAAGGTTGAAAGACATCAACTGTAGCTGCTCAATCTCCATGCATGAAGACAAAGCATTGACAGTTTCAGATGGAGAACTCTCACCTGCTGATGTGCCAGAAAATCCTCCCGAATTGGCAGCCTGATCAGAGGACCGATGGCCATGCTCAACAGTTTGGGATACCAGACTCTGCGAGTCCAGTCCAATGCCACAAGGATGACTTGGGCCTAGTTGTTTCTGATCTTTTTGAGAACTCTGGGCAGGAGTGGTATAGGCAGGAAGGTATACAAAATGCGTTCGCAACAAAATGCGTCTCGAAGCAAGAGCCTTCTTGGAAACTCCAGTGCGCAGAACTGCTGACATTGCTCGTTTTCAGCGGTGGAGATCAGATTTAACCAGGGCTCAGAGAACATGCATCACTTCCGATTGAAGGTGCTATTCATAATCCGCTAGGCTGAAACATCGTATCCTAGCCTGAATATCCTGGACTCACTGCTCCGGTGGATAAGCCCGAAATTGCAGTGTCCAGAACAGTTCCAATGAAAGTGAGTGTCTAAGAAGGAGTCAGGCATGACTTCAGCATGCTTATAGTGAACCCCTCAGCAAGCGCAGGAGGTCTGCCGTAGTCTGGAAGTGGGAGACTACCGCATGGTATGAGTTCGCCTTCAACAGCCAGTTATTGAGATAGGGGAGGACTGGCACCCCTGATCTCCGTAGATGAGCTATATCCACTGCCATCACCTTGGGGAACATCCAAGGGACACTGGTAAGGCCAAACGCAAGCACTGTGAACTGACAATGCTCGAGCCTACCGTGAAACACACGTAACGTCTCTGGGCAGGCGGGACGGGAATTTGGAAGTAGGCATCCTGCAAGTCCAATGCTACTATCCAGCCACCCAGGTACAGGGCACACAGGACTTGAGCGAGCCTGAGCCTTTTGAATTTCTCCTTCTTTAGTAAGAAATTGAGAGGGAACAGGTCTAGGATAGGTCCAAGGTCTCTGTCCTACTCAGGCAGCAGAAAGTACAGGGAATAACATCCACAACCCAAGCCTGATGCTTGCACCCTCTCTATGGCTCCCTTAGCCAGGAGAGTCACCACTCCCACGAGAAGTAAGGAGATGTGGTCCTGTGTCAGCCCCTCAAGTGGGTGGCATGGGTGGAGAGGTAGTCACGAAGGGGAAGCACTAGCCCCTTCATAAAATCAGGAAAACATAGAGGGCAGATGTTATCGGCCTTCAGTGGTGCAGGTGATGACATTCTGCCTCCAACTGGATGCCCATGATTGTAGGAGGGCAGACTAAAGATGCTTGGAGGCTGCAGCTGACAAGTGGTTAGAGTCAGGGGGCGGGGGTTGGGGAGTGGACTGGCCAAACTCTGGCTACCTGACCGACGAGGTCAGTGGGTACTGCGTCCTCTGCCACGCAAGGGCAGGGAAGCCTGCACGCTGTGGTGGCTGGGCAGATAGAGACGTGGCTGGAAACCCCTTCCGTGGACGTAAACCCTTCAATTACCAAAAATGGAGTGAAAGGTGGACTGCGGCTGGCGAGAGACCATGAAAAGGCCCAAGATTCACCTTGTCTCCGAAGAGACGGGAAACATCAAAGGACATGTCCATAAGCAAGGCCAAAACATCCCCTGAAAAGCCAGATGTCTTCAACCAAGTATGGCGCCTAAGGGGCACTGACGATGAAACCGCTCTGCCTGGTGAGTCAGTCATATCCAACCCACAGCATATGCTGAACGTAGCTGCATCCTTCTCATCAGGAACAGCTTGGAAGAATACAGTTTGGGCTTCCTCCGAGACCATGGACTGCACCTGTGCAACAGCGTGCCAGAGTAAATGGAAGTATCAGCCCAAAAGGCATGCGGTGTTAACCAACTGCAGTGTCAGGCTGGCAGAAGAAAACATCTTTTTCAAGCTATCCAGCCTCTTGGATTCCCTGTCCCGTGGAGTGGTAGGGAATACCACAGGAGTTACTCTGGAAGAGGAGGCTTGGACTACCAAGCTGTCTTTGGTAGGGTGCTGGGTGATGAAGTTAGGGTCCCCTGGGGCATGGTGATAGCAGCGGACAAGTAACCTAATCACAGGAGCCCCTGTGCAGGCCTTGGACCAGGCCCTGAATAGGACGTCCATGAAGGCATCGTGAAAAGAGAGAAGCGGTTCGGATAGGGTCGAAATGTTGGTCTTAACAGTTCAGAGGGTAGCTGACGGTCCAGGACCTCGGCCACCCTCCTCATCACCATAGCAAATGAGCCCACCCCCCACGGTAGCCATGGTTGGAGGAGAGACCAAGCTAGTATCTAGGAAGGTGTCCAGACCACTGGCATCTGCCAGATCTTCACAGTAGGTGTCCTCTGGGGCATCTAGGGGCTGGTATTCATCGAGATCCAGTGGCCTCTCCAATTCCTCCCAAAGTCCTAGCCCATAGGAATAGGGCACAGACTCCGGCCTGAAAGGAATGCGTCCAGTCAGCGAAAGAGTCGGCGTCAGATGACAGCCAGTAGGGGCCATTTGCGAGCCTGCGAAGCCCGAGGGCATGCCAGCAGGGATGGACCACCCAAATATGAGATACATTGTCTCAACTTATGTCCGTCTGCCCAAAAGTAAGCTCCTTTGGCAGCAGATCACTTGAAATCTGGGTGAGGTGATCGGAATGGAAGTCCATATGGTCCCCAAGGTGATACTTTTGGGAATCTAGGCCAGATGGGTTGGTACACGCTATGAAAAACTATTCATGGGTCTGGGCATAATACTATCCAAGAGCAACGTACTGGTGAGCACTAGCTGCACCACCCGTTGAGGAATAGCTGAGAGGGATGGACTACTGTGCAATAAAGGAAGAGCTAGTCAACCAGATCAAAGGATGCCCAAAAAAGAATATTAAGATACGAGGCCTACTCGCAAGCAAGTGGTTTCTAACTCTGACTCACTAACATTTTCCTCGTTGTGGACAGTAACATTGAAGGATCGGATTGTATTGGGTGACTTCTGTGTATGGTACATTTTGCCCTACTATACTGTTTGGGGCTTTCACTTCGCTTACATGAAATGATATTGTTTTCTTTTTTTAAGGAAAATCACCAAATAAAAAGAAAAAAAAGATTGTTCATAGTCATTTTAAACATAGGCAGAAAAAATGAAATCAACACAATAGACAATTACTAGAACCTTGAATTGAGCAATAATGTTTCCAAACATACATGGGTCATGACTGCTAACTGATTACACACACACCATAGTATAAAATGGAGGGCTTGCCATCCTCCAACCAATTTCTAGCACACTTGCAAAACGCTACTGTTTTCAAACCTAGAACTGGTAAACACATAATAAGCTGAAACAAAGCAAATACAATAGCAATTGAAAATACAGTGGTAGCTTGTAACTTTCAAAGCAAAGGGATCGAGTCCTGGATTTCTGGATTGTGAGGTACTTTGACCAGAAAAAAAGCTTAATCTCCTGGTTATAGGTCACATGGCTTAGTTCTCTTAACCTGTGGCCCCTAGAAGCTCTGGGTTAGTAGCTCCTTCTTGTAAGAGGGGTGGGGAGACTTGTTTACCATTGATGATGGGGGGGAAGACTGCAGTCCAATCTACAGCAAAGAGTACCAGTCAAAAGGCACAAACTGAAGCGCCAAACAAACGCTCTTCTCTCTCAATCTTGCTAGATGGCAAAGTGTAATGAAGCAGAAAATAATAGAAGGAGATGGAAAGAGAGTGTACCAGCAGAGTAAGATCACCCCTCTTATCACCTGCATGTGTATTCTTAAGTCAGCTGTCTTAGATGAGAAGTAACAAGAGCTTCATAAAGCTGTGTCAGCTTCTCAGGAAAGACTTTTGAGAGTATTAATGGTGAGGGATAGGCCTGATGATTGGATAAGTGACCCCACATTATCAGCTCAAAAAATATATCCCTGGTGTCTAGACTGCTTTGTGCCCCTTATGGGGGCAGAAAGATTACGGGGTCTTTTATTTTGATAGTCCCAAACAGTCTAGTAGGGCGAAATGTATTATTACACTTACACTATGCAAAAAGATTAACTTTTGTAGGTGACGCGCAATATTAAATATATGAAAAGGTGACGTTTAAGAGCGGTGAGTAAGAGAAGTTTGTCATGTTCCGCGAGGCTCTTTGTTGATTAAGAACACGGACATTTGGAAACTGATATCCTTGAGACTAAACCATGTAAGGCCACTGCCCTTCATCAGGGCTTTCTTCTCTACTCGTAGAAAAAAACTCCATAAAAACAAGGTTTTTTTTTCAAAAAGAAACCTGGGGTACCACAAAATTCTGCACAAGATATTTCAGCGGTATCAGTGACACAAAAACAAACTAGGCCTTTATCTCGGCGCGATTCATCCAGCAATATCACGTAAAACAAGAATTAGCACAATCCCCACTGGTGCTGATTTTGTGAGATGTTGATTGCATACCAAAATATTAATTATATGAACACAAATTCAGTTTTAAATCACAAAACATGACATAACATGTTTGCCAGAACCGGACCACAAATATCCAGGAATCTTGATATCTTACAGTACCTGCATCCCTTCTTGACCAGAAATGCCCACTCCTATGTCAGCCACTTGGATCATACTCACATCATTAGCTCCATCACCTTAAAAAAAGAAAAAAGAGAAACTTTACCTTATTAAACAAGTTAGTACGTTTAACACCTTAATGTTACCTTAATGATGTGGAGGCCTATTTCATCCTCAGTGCTGATCTATTTTTTTTTATATTTAGGGCACTTCACCTTCACAAAACATTTTCCAGTAATGGTGTCCAGGCCAAATTTGCACCCTTATTGCCACATGTTGACTCTAAAGCTACTTATGTACAGTGAAAATCAACCTTGAGCTACTATTATTATTAGTGTTATATTAGTAACTAGGCCAGACAAGATTAGTTGCCACCCCATCAAAGATTGCCAGCAGTGATAACCGCAGTGCATTGGTGGGGATACAAGCAGTAATGTAAAAAAGATATTTCAATTTGGAATGACTACATGGGTTGAAGCAGTAGCTGCAATGGCCCTGGCATCAATGTACTAATATTAGTAATACTGCATGATTTATCATTCAAATATCTTTAAATCTAAACAACATAAAATGCCTATGCACACGTTATGAATAAGTGCTGTATCAATACAGAAAGTAATGGTAAGTAAGAGCAGCAGTATAGACACAAATTACAGAAATCCAACAAGTTTCCTTTTTCTTGGTTTAATATGATTCCGTTGCCCAGCCAACACGTGTTTCGTCCGGGTGTAAGACCCACGACTTCTTCAGGGCTACAAAAACACATAAGGATACATTGTAGAAACAGAACAGTTACAGGATGTCTCATGTGATGAATAGCATGATAGGCGTCAGACACCGTGACTGACCGCAAGCACCCAAAATAAAAGATATTGTGAAAGATCCAAAATAAGACCCCTAAGAGAAAGGTATATGACATAAAAGATGAAGCATAAGGTTCCTAATTGTACCAGTAGAGTCAAGGTAGTTACATCTGGCAAATAAGTACAAGAAAAGGGATTTCAAAAAATGCTAATTATCATTGGAAAAACTTCTAAATAAGAAAACTTAAGTAGTTTCACATCAGTACAGGGAGAAATAAATCTAAGTATAATTGAGGATCATGAATTGCCAGAAAAATTCTTAAGTTCTTAGTAAATCATGTATTCAAATAATCATTCAGATACAGAGAGTTAATCAACGTCTCATAGTTAACAAGCATAAAAAGAACTTTTTGACTTCAAAAATAACAAGCATTTGCAATGCAATAGGTCTCGCATTTACGCGAGTTAAAGCTATTGGCATTGTAAATGACAATGCGTTTTATTTAGGTTTCAAAAACCAAAACATAAATAAAAGGCAGTGTCATTCACAATGCCAATAGCTCAAACTCACATAAATGCGAGACCTGTTGCATTGCAAATGCTTGTTATTTTTGAAGTCAAAAAGTTCTTTTATAAGCGTATGCGCAGCTTGGTAAACTTTATGACATTAGTTTATAAAACTTTTTGGGGAGAAAAGAAGTTGCAGGTTGACGCAGGCCTGCAGGTACACAACTTTCAACTAAAAGCTTGTTGCCCTTCTCCAGACAGGTCATAGTACAAACTGCAAAGGCATTGAGAAGTACCAATCATTTGAGGACATCCGTACACAAATGTCTAATTTTTTTTCTAAAAAAGGGGGGCAATAAAAACATACACTGATCGTAAGCCCAAGATTAAGGAGTTTACAGGCTTGTGATATTGTAGAAGCAGTCAAATGTGACAGTAAAAGGGTATCTTGGCGTAGAATGAGACTGAGGTGAATGAGACTTGGTATCACGAGCAGGATATAGAGGAAATTACTGAGTACGGACTAACATTCCTTCTTTTACTGCAACATTGGAAATAAAGGCATATGGGTTAGGTGATGGTGTTCTCCGGCTTGCAAAAGCAAGACAAACTATTTGCACTATCTGTAGAGGAGTTGAATAGTGAGTGTGCGACAAGAACAGGGTGGTATTGTTGCATTGTATATCACTTCATACCATAGATGATGTGGTGATGCTCTCCAATTTGCACTGATACAAAGTGCATCACTGGAGTGCATAGTTGGAAGGGTGCGGAGTGTAAAATGTCCAATGTGGAAGATGCTGGTTGAGCTGCAGGAGTTTGACATGTTTCAAAATGGTGCTGTGAGTGTTGAAACATTTAACAAGCATTGGTAAAAACCAAAAGGTTTTGCCTGTGCGAGAGCTATTGGCACTGCCAATTATCTTTTAGCAGAGTGCCTTAGAATAGAGCAGCATGGCGTAGAGTAGGAGTAGAATAGGGCGGAGTAGGGTAGGGTAGAGCAGCGCAGAGAAGAGTAGAGTGCCGTGGAGTAGAGCACCGTGGAGTAGAGTGCAGTGGCACGGCATAGAGTGGTGTAAAGTGCGGTGCATAGAGTGACGCAGAGTGCAGTGGCATACAGTGGTGCAGAGTAGCATGGTTAGCGTCCAGTGGCATATAATAAAGTGGTGTAGAGTGCAGTGGCATAGAAAAGAGTTTTGCAGCGCAGAGTGCATGTGTGTAGACTAGAGCGGTGAAGAGTAGATTCCATTTATAGTTCGAGAAGTCAGTCTGATCAAGGATACATTGACAAAATGTTCAAAACACAATAAAAACGTTAAGCAAAATGGAACACTAATAAATAATCATAAAAGCACATGGTACATATTCCCACAGTTCAAAGCACCATAAATCCAAAAAACATGCATAAATCATTTGGGGCGAGACTACTTATACTTTGGCTCCAATTGCCCAGGATATATACAGAAACTTTGATACAGCCACAACCACAATCGAGGCAGGTACCTTTTGCTTATTCTAATAGCTTCAACTCGTATTTGTAGGCTAAGGGGTCTACACAAAGGGAAGATCCATTTGTTTCTGGGTTTGACAGAGTGGGAAGAAAATTAACAGGTGCTCCACTTTCTTGGACAGTTCTGCAGTATAAACAATGGTCAGATACCTGCTTCCACCTCCCCCAGTTAGCAGTAAAAGCAGCTACTGGGAGGGTCTGGTACTTAAACTGGAGAAAGAGACCGAGCACGCACCAGGCAGATAAAAATCCAGAAATTCCTATGCCTTGGTTACAGATTTGTTGAGATGGAAAGCACTTGTTAAGCGGCCTAGCATGGATGAACAGTCCCACTGCTGATAACTTTCTCCGGGGACAGATTTTTTTACTTTAAGAGTGTCTCCTCGACGAATGGACTGGAGCACGAATGGACTGAAGCTCGGATCTAAATTTATCTAGCCCCAGATCAATCCAGGCATTTTTAAGCAACCCCAACCATCTGACCTTCCCCCACCCCGTTAGACCCAATAACTTCCTGCAGGTCCTCCCTAAGGTGGCGCAATTCATGGGTACTCAAAATATGAATCAAAACAATAAAGGTCTCAACACTATCTGCGTCAATATCTCATTGATCTCTAAGTCAAGGTGAAGAGGGACCAATGGTGTGCATTTCCCTAAGCCCAGAAGGCACATAAGGAAGTTGATTTTAGCTGTGCTAAAGGCACCCATATTACAATGGCCCCATAGTCCCGCCTCGTATAGAGCCATTTCCCCCCCATAACCACCCCCGCTTGTGCTTTGTAAATTTCAATTGCTGGATGGGCAGGGATCCAGGATGCTTTTCTAGCAAATTTGTGTATGACTGCAGCTCTGTATTTCACGATTAAAGTGCTCTTGTTAATCTGTGGGTTCCAGGAACCGGTGTCGTCCAGCCAGATAATCGAACTGTTGGACCCTTCCCAGTGTTTTAGAGCCCACGTGGATGACAACTCTCAGTATGCCTCTCCTGGTATAAATCCTATATTTGGTCTTGCACTTATTCATTTTGAGACCAAAATCTTCGCAGAATTGGTTGAAGCCATCAATCAAGTTTTAAAGGCCCCTCCTGGTTTTGGACAGCAACAAAGTGTCAACCGCAAAAAAGAGGGGACGATATTTTTCCAAACCAGGGTTGGGTAGTCATTGACACAGTTTAATACGTAGGCGATGCAGTTGTTAATACATAGGAGGAATAGGGTTGGACAAGGACACATCCCTGACGCACACCCTGTTTTATGGGGGAGGCATTGGTTAATTCTTCCTTCACCATGCATCTTACTTGGGCATAATTTCCCTCATGAAACAGCTGGATCAAGTGCAGGAGATCAAGGGGTCCCCATTCTTCAAAGCATATCCCACAACCTCCCCCTAGGCACAAGGTAAAACGTGGCGCAGAAGCCAATAAATGCCACATAAAGGTCGCCCTTCGACAGATCCACTGTGTTCCACTTTACCAGTAGAAAGCAGAAGGCCTGGTCAACCGCACTGGTCTTTTACCTGAAACCTGCTTGTAATCCTGAAAGAATGTGTTTTTCCTCGCGCCAATCCAACAAAATCCAGCAAAGAAATGCAAGGAGGGTGATAGGGCGGTAGATGGAGGGCAGACTGGGATCCCCTTTCTTAAAGATGGGCACAATATCCGTCCCATTCATGATTGAGGGTTCATGTCATACGTCGCAATGGCATTGAAAAACACATTAATATAGGGGACCCACACTCCAGGGGCGAATTTGAACACATCAGCAGGGATTTTGTCAAGACCCAAATCTTTTCCGGACTGGAGTGAAACCTCAGTTCATTCCGTTTCCTCCATGGTGAAAACTACTGGAGGGATGGATTGTTGCTTAGCATAGTCGTAGCCCCTGCAAGCAGGGCCAGGCTCACTGGTGTGGGGGGGGGGGGGGGGGGGGGTACAGACACCCAAAGTGGGCAACCCAGTCAGAGTCTAATGGATGCTTCAGCTGGGCTACCTGTCCTTCCATTGCTCTTACTGACCAGTGCCCAGAATTTCCTCTGTTCATTAGCTATAGTGGCATCCAGTAGGTCAGATCAGATGCCATCTTACCAAGCACCTTTAGCTTCTCTTGGAGTGGCCCGATAAATGTCCCTTCCCCCCAAAAAAACCTGCATGTCCCCATCTTCAATAGATTGAAACAGGTTTGCCTTAGCCTTTTTACACTGAACATTGAACCAACCCTTAGTCTGCGCTGTGCTTGAGTGGCCCCATGACTCCTTGGTGAGGAGATTCCTCAACTTGGCAAGTATGTTGTGCTCTGCTAATATAACCTCACTGGCCCCCCAGTTGGCATAGATGTTGCCCATGTCGGTGGCCGAAATTGCGTATAAGGCCCAGATTCCCTCAGGTGAGGAGCCCACGGTTTCCCATTTCACGTTCTTCCTGTTATTAGTGGTCACAAGGTCAATAAGTGCATGCTCAGTAGCTGCCGAGCAGGGGAGAGTCATAGATTGAGTCTTAATACCAAGGGCTTGTGGTCATTCTCCTCTCGCTCAACCACAATCATGTCATCTAGCTTGCTCGAACACCTTATGTCCAGAAAAATAGTCGATTATACTAGAGTATGGGCCTCATCTGAATGTTGGTGCAAACTGTTTATTGGAAGGGGATAGTCCATTCCATGCCTGGATTCCATGCGATAGGGTCTAAAGCGCCGATCTGGAAAGGTATCTTCTCGCGGGGCAGACAAGGTCCAGGATACCCAAGTTAGTTTATTTCTAGACAATTCGCATGCCCGATTATTCGGCTCAAATGCGAGATTGAAATCCACTGCTATGAGCACATGATGGGTATTACGAGTGGCCACCTAGCACACTATCCAATAGCTACAGCGTTTTTGATTCCTGCTTGTAACTACTACTCTGACTGCAGTTGATTATTATAAGGGCCTGGGAGTTGTGGTGGGAAATAATTATTCTGTGGACATCTGGGGAGTCCACATAAAGTTGCGTGACAGCATAGGCTATGGTGGAGCGGACCAATACTGGTAATCCACCAGAAAGGCGCCTCCCATTAGATTGGATAGCTGGGCCACTATAGCTTTTGTAACCACATCTATTCACTTGTTCTAATGCCCATCTCTCCTGGAATAAACATTGTGGTCATCAACAAAAGTACCACAATAAGGATCCCCTAATCTGATTCACACAATGCTCCAACTTAGTAGTAGTTCTGCAAAGGTGGAGATAGATGGCACTGCAAGGTGGTTTCAAACAAGTTGTTCTGCTATGCCAATGTGTGGTGGCATGTTGCCTGTACCAGAGTTATTCCCTGGAGAGCCATTCAGAGAATCTTGCTCCAGGTAAGGGAGCACGGGGATATTTCCCTCTATACCAGGAGTTATTTGTACTTTTGGGGCATAGAGAGCAGTTGCGTGGAGCAGAGTGCAGTGGCATAGAGTACATTGAAAAAAGAAGCAACATGGAGGGGGGGTGGAGGAGATAGAAGCTACATGGACGGTCACATGGGAGACAGACTGAAAACACAAGCACTCATTATGAAGTGTTTAAACAATGAAAAAAGTAGCTCCAAAAACGGGAGCAGTGGATGGACACAAGAACTTGGTCCATGCTCCAGGACAGGGCCAAACGCAAGAAGAGGACCCGATGCCCTCATGCTGTGACAAACGGGGAAAAAAAACAACCGACGGACACAATGTTGAACAATGGTAAACATTAACTACAGTACAGAGATCTGGGCCTAAATTTATAGTTTTGTTTGCTCCCCATGCCATTCCAGTTTAAACCCAGCAATATGCAAATCAGTCTTGACCCTATTCCCCAAGGGAACAGTCCAGCCCAAACTGCCTGGCAAGGTCCTCCCTTGACCGGAAGCAAGCATCCTGGTCTCGGTTTCGGGGTTTCACCCCTTATCAGCCAGGCTAGCTGGACTCCAGTGGCATGGAAAGCACGGGACCCACGCCACGTCTGGGCATACCCGTCCTACTTGGGGTGACAAATGCATAAAGAACAATTGATGGACAGAATGCCAAACAACGTCAAACATTCACCCCAGTACAGAGTCTGGGGACAAAGGAAATGAGAGCGATGCTGAAGCTAACAAATGGTAAACTATGGGAGGGCGGGCTGTAAGCCCACTGTATGTAAACATGTCTCACACGGACAAAACATGCGCTGTCTAGGCGAAACCTAAAAATGTGTTACATAGAGTTTAAGGAGAGACACAGCTGCATATACCTACATAATTTGTGTATGTTGCACAATGGATACTGTTACAGTCTTGAAAAGGCACATGCTATATAATACTTTCTATAACTGGGATTGGTTGCCCCTTCTTTCTTGAGTAGGCATAGTGTTCTAGTGTGGCATACTGAACGCACAGGGAGTCTCCACTGAGGTGTTTTTTTTTTTTTAATCGAAGCACAGACAGTAAAGAGGAAGAGGTTTTAGTGCAGAGTACTAGGACAAGAGGTCCATTCCTGTAGTTTGCACAGTAAATAACGCACTCTGCTTTATCTATGGTTTGCATGGTAATGATATAATTGGGCATCCTGCCTGCAAGGAATGAATTCATCTAATTCAGGAAGGTACCTTGAACTGTAAAGTTTTTAAGTCTGTAGTAGGGAACGTTGAACCATGCTCAAAGCTTAAGACAGATCAAGTAGAAAGTGGGTAGCTTCTTCATTATAATCTCCAGCTATATTGATTTCCTTGCACATTGCAATCGGTGATAGCTCAGTAAAACCCCCTTGACAGAATCCATTCTGATATTTCGAGAGCAGGTTGCAATGTTCTATGAATGCTGATATTGGTTTGCTCACAGATATTTTTAATTTGATATTGGTGTGCATTTTTGCTTTTGGATGCTTCCAATCTGTTTTTATAACCATAGCTATTAAGTGTCATTTCAAGTGACTCGGAAGACTTCCTATTGCAAAACAACAATTGGTTAGAGCCCGGTGTGCCCAGCTTAGCTTTTGAGCAGGAGGACCTTACAAGGAGGGTGACAAAAAGTAAGCCATGTGGACTCTCGCATGTGGTGCTTGAAATGAAAGAGGAGAAAGAGGAGAGAGAAAGAGGAGAGAGAGAGAGAGAGAAAGAGGAGAGCGGGAGAGCGAGCGAGAGAGCAAAAAAAAAAAACACACAGAGCCGACAGACATGCATTCCGAGGGTGAAGCCCCTAAAATCCTTATACCCCTGTGTCTGGTGAAGACAACTCAGGATGTTACTCTACAACAGTCCCATGAACTCACAGGATAACGTGGGGACGTCATCTTTGGAATGACAGTTTGTGCTAACTGGTTTCAAGGCTTGGCGACCCTTCACTCACAGTCATGAATACATTTATGAGCACACACAAGTGAAGAAACGAGATTTAGGTGAATACCGCATTTCCTCCGGCAAGAGATGATGATCAACCCAGCAGGTACAGCAGGAAGTGTAGTCTCCTGCACTTCTGAAACGCGTAATCACTTGTTAGGCCGTCGGAACAGAGAGAAGCGGGAGCTTCCACAAAGGCTCATTATGGCCTGAGACACAGGACGAAAGAAACAAATACACACTGATTCGGGAGCGATGAGGCAATGGCCAGCCATGCACACAAAGCAGTATTGTAAACAAGACAAGCCCGGCGGAGCGTGGCGCGCGCGCGCGCTTGGTGGCGTGTGCGTCTGCGCTTCTCAGAAGCGCGTCCACAGACCCCGATCGCTGCGCGTGCCCCGGTCTGTCTCCCTTGGGAGGCATCACGGTAACAATAGTTCACGTTGGCGGCAGCGCTTTGCGCTGCAACGCCAGCGAGACCTAAAAAGGCATGTTATAGAGAATGCATATGGTTCACGTGGGATCATCTAAGTAGATGAGGTGAGAGAAAAGAGGACGAGGGAAAAGCCAAAGCATAGGAGTGGACAGGTAAAATGAAGTGTGAGCACAATCCGATCATAATGAAGGGAAATCAAAAAAGGAATTAATGAATCTTACCATCAGGCGAAACGTGAACAAATAAAGGATCTAAAGGTACAGGAGAAAGGTAAAGACCTCAGTAAAGCACATTTAATACATGTAGCTTAGAGTCTGCAAAAACTACAAAATAGGAAAAACACCGGCTCACCTCTCCGCCGGTTATAATTCCGTCCCGGCCTCGCGGGAAAAGTTCAAATGTCACTACTTGGGATAGTTATACAGGGGTGAGTAAACCAAATGAATCAGGACCTATAAAAAGAATAACGGTGCATGAGTCCTAGGGGCAATTAATTCTAACCACAAAATTCATCTCGACTCATAATCCTAGTATCAAACTCTTTAAACTACAAAGAAAATTAAAAAGCTACTGTGTCTGCAATTATTAGTTTATATATATTTACGGAAACCCAAATTACTACGTCAAATACGAAGGGTCATGGTTAGTGCAGCAAGTATATATCACGTGATAATACAACGCGTCTGATAAACGCATAAAAAACAAGAGAGTGGCGTTGGTAAAGTCAGTAAAAGCTATCGTCACCACGTTAGCTATGAAAAATGAAGTTAATGCAGCAAATGCAATCTCGTTCTCATAGACAGCGTCAGATACGCGCATAATCACTAAGAGAGTAGCTTCAGTGAAAGTCAGATCACATATCGTCACCATTGCACAATTCTACAATCGAGTATAACCTTCATTTATACCGACTCTGAGCTAACAAACTGGAAGTATTCCAAAGAATCCCAAACATATAAGACACTTATTAGAACAGCCCGTGAGCAGCCGCTTGTTACCTGGAAGACGAGTACGTCAGGGAGTGTAGTTGGTATCCGGTTCGTATGCAGGCCGGAAATGATTGCCGTGTACGTTATAACGTGAAAAACACATGGACAACTAGACCGTATATAGCGGTCACCCGAAAAACACCGGAAGTGAGGAACGGGTGCAACATTAAGCCTGCTAACACCACATCCCTCATCATAGCATATAAACGGGAAGGATTATTAATTTACAGATTACTAAGTGTCCAAATATCTATATTGTGCACGGGAAACAAATAAAATGATCGTGGTGACGATTCATGTACTCAAAGAGAGACCACATAAAGACAAATCTGTTACCATGTGGTAAGTACTTTAAAAGACAGCGTCCCCTACAATCACCCGGTGGTGTATGCCAGCGGGGAAAAGAAAGGAAAAAACATGGCATTTAGGTATGTAGGCCATGGGGGGAATTAGTAGAAAAGGAGAGCATAGACTAAAAAGGGACAAAAGCAAAGGAGTCAGGCATAAGGGAAATTAAGAGGCATGTTAGACTCGAACCCACCAATGTGAGAGAAATACAGCGGAAGCCAAAAAAGGGGGGCTGGATAGAGAGACGGGCAAAGAAGTTGTGAGAATGCGTACATCTACATATGTATCGCAAATCACAATCTGTACATATTCAAGCATATGAAGTGTGATAAACAAAGATTACTCAAAAGTGCAAGTTTGGAAAAAGTCACTAGTTAAGAGAAATACAGATGTCTCGAGTAATCTAACGTGCGTAAGGAATAATTACTACCATACTCATCGTACATGATACATGGATGTTATACATTAACATATGGCATTAATACATCAAATTTAAAACAGTTGAGAATAAAGCAGATAAACTGAATGTGGCCTTACAGACAGAAAAACCCCATGTTGACAATGGAACGTTCAGATAAACAGCAAATTAGCTACCCAAGAAGATTTGCAGCTCATGGTCTGTGTTAAGACCCAGCTCCACCGCATTTAGACTCATGATCCAAGTAGCCTCAGAACGTCGTAATGCTAGTTCTCTATCTCCACCCCTAGGGTGTGACAGAGTATGTTCAATACCAAAAAACGAAAAGCATTTGTACTGGCCCTGTGCAATGGTGACGATATGTGATCTGACTTTCACTGAAGCTACTCGCTTAGTGATTATGCGCGTATCTGACGCTGTCTATGAGATTGCATTTGCTGCATTAACTTCATTTTTCATGGCTAACGTGGTGACGATAGCTTTTACTGACTTTACCGACGCCACTCTCGTTTTTTATGCGTTTATCAGACGCGTTGTATTATCACGTGATATATACTTGCTGCACTAACCATGACCCTTCGTATTTGACGTAGTAACTTGGGTTTCCGTAAATATATATTTAAACTAATAATTGCAGACACAGTAGCTTTTTAATTTTCTTTGCAGTTTAAAGAGTTTGATACTAGGATTATGAGTCGAGATGAATTTTGTGGTTAGAATTAATTGCCCCTAGGACTCAAGCACCGTTATTCTTTCTATAGGTCCTGATTCATTTGGTTTACTCACCCCTGTATAACTATCCCAAGTAGTGACATTTGCACTTTTCCCGCGCAGCCGGGACGGAATTATAACCGGCGGAGAGGTGAGCCGGTGTTTTTCCTATTTTGTAGTTTTTGCAGACTCTAAGCTACATGTATTAAATGTGCTTTACTGAGGTCTTTACCTTTCTCCTGTACCTTTAGATCCTTTATTTGTTTACGTTTCGCCTGATGGTAAGATTCATTAATTCCTTTTTTGATTTCCCTTCATTATGATCGGATTGTGCTCACACTTCATTTTACCTGTCCACTCCTATGCTTTGGCTTTTCCCTCGTCCTCTTTTCTCTCACCTCATCTACTTAGATGATCCCACGTGAACCATATGCATTCTCTATAACATGCCTTTTTAACTATGAGACGTTGATTAACTCTCTGTATCGGAATGATTATTTGAATACATGATTTACTAAGAACTTAAGAATTTTTCTGGCAATTCATGATCCTCAATTATACTTAGATTTATTTCTCACTGTACTGATGTGAAACTAAAGTTTTCTTATTTAGAAGTTTTTCCAATGATAATTAGCATTTTTTGAAATCCCTTTTTTTGTACTTATTTGCCAGATGTAACTACCTTGACTCTACTGGTACAATTAGGAACCTTATGCTTTATCTTTTATGTCGTATACCTTTCTCTTAGGGGTCTTATTTTGGATCTTTCACAATATCTTTTATTTTGGGTGCGTGCGGTCAGTCACGGTGTTTGATGCCTATCATGCTATTCATCACATGAGACATCCTGTAACTGTTCTGTTTCTACAATGTATCCTTATGTGTTTTTGTAGCCCTGAAGAAGTCGTGGGTCTTACACCCGGACGAATCACGTGTTGGCTGGGCAACGGAATCATATTAAACCAAGAAAAACAAAACTTGTTGGATTTCTGTAATTTGTGTCTATACTGCTGCTCTTACCATTACTTTCTGTATTGATACAGCACTTATTCATAACGTGTGCATAGGCATTTTATGTTGTTTTCACTTTTAGACTCCGGTCTACTGGAGGGGTTTAGGGTTTGTTTTCCCCTCGTCCTATTTGCACCGTTCCACTCTTCAGCCCCAAACTTCTATGTACACACTGTGGGCGCCATCGCATACCATAAAACTTAAAACCCTGCGTTAGTATATCTTTAAATCTATTTTGAAGCTTGATTTTTTATTCAAACACCTTATGAGTTCTGAAAATACACACATTTTCTCCTCAAAATACACTGTTCAATTTTGCAATACATATATTAATTCATCCAAACAAAACTTCCAATTTAATACGTTGGGCTGCAAACAGTAGAGCTACTTTCAGGCAGCTGGCGAGTTACTAGTAGCTCCCAATCTACCTGTCGGGGAAACCGGCTCTAAAGGTAGCCAGAGTTTGTGAATTCCCCCTGAGGAGCATATAAACAACCAACATATAGCACCAATTTGTTTCCTATGGAAAAATAGGAACAAGCACTATGCAAGAAAGTGCATGTTTTTTCTGTGGTATTAACAAAAGGTTTGCTATGCGAAGATAACCTTCCCATCTTTCAGGAACAAGCTGAGTTGTGAAAAATAAATTATTTATTTTGAACCACAATTTTTGCATTTTTAAAGTGGTAGGTTATTTCCCCTAATTTTTTCGCTTCTACCTACTCACAACTTGATGAAAATAGGTATGAAACCTTTGGGTCTTCATTCTGGGTATGAAAAACAAAGCGGGATTCATACAAGCCAAACCACCCTGGATTCGCCTGGGTCTCTAGGTTTCAGATATGCTCATGGTTCAAAGGTTTCCCAAGTAGTCAGCTGACTCAGAGCCCAACTAGTGTGACCAATCACCATGGGAATGTAGTGTCAAAAATAGGACCAGAAGAATTCAAGTTTACTCTTGCTTGCTAGGGACATGGTGATGTTCTAGGCCCTAGATATTAACAGAAAGTATGTTGGAGCATTAAGGTTTATTTTGCCCAACTTTCACCAATGCTTCTTTATTAAACCTTCCCTAGGAAGAAAAATGGTCTTATTTGTACTTAATTTGCAGCCGTTGTAACACTTTCTTGCTTCTTACTTTCTCTCTCCTTTATTCTAGTCTTCCTTCTTAACTTCTTGCCTTTTCTTTCTTTCCTTTTTCATCCTTCCTTCCCTTCTTTCCATTCCTTCTATCTTTCCTTCTTTCTTGCTTTCATTCTCTGTTGCCTTCTTTCTATTCCTTCTATTCATTTGTTTCTCTTCACCTCTTTCTTGCCTATTCTTTCTTTGTCTTTTTCATTCCTTGCCTTTTTTGTAAATCTTGCATTCTTTAGTTCTTGGCTTCTTTCTTTCTTCCCTTCATTCAGCCTTTCATGCCTTCTTTCCTTTCTTTCTTTCTCTCCTTTTTCTTGTCCATCTTTCGTTCTTTTTGTTTTTCCTTTCCTTCTTTTACGTTTTCTTTCTTTCATTCCTTCTCTCATTACTTCCTTTTAACTCTTTCTTTCTTCTTTACTTATTGCTTTCTTTCTGAAAGGCAAGAGGCTGGCAGCCAATGGAATAATTGGCTTTTTTAAGGTCTGTGTTAGCCAAGACCCTATGATTTCACTTCTTTCCGTCTTTCTTTACTTCCTTTTTTGGTCTTCTTGCCTTCGCTTTTGCTCTTTCTTGCCTTCTTTCTGTTATTCATGCCTTCGCTGTCTTTCTAGTCTTCTATTTTTCTTCGTCATTCTTGCTTCCTTTCTTTCTTTATCATTCTTGCTTTCTCACTGTCTTATTTGCCTTCTTTCTTTCATACCTTCTTTCTTCCCCTTAATTTTTCTTTCCCTCTTACTTCCTTTCCATACTTTTTGTCTCTTTTTTTTCTTTCCTTTGTTCTTTCTTTCTCTCTCTCAAAGAGGCTAGCAGCTAATGGCATAAGGATTGGCTTTTTAAGTCTATGTTGGTCATCACTTCATAATTTTTGTAAAATCATAAGTATGACAGTTTTTTGTAGGGGTTTTCAGCCACACTTCATCCATTCATCTGTGGTTCTGTCATTCACAGTTTTTCTTCCTACAACTCCAGCATGCATCATGGAGCGATGCGTAGGCCCACTTTAGCTATTGGCGGACTTCACTACAAGTTACAATATGCTGCTCTTTCACAAGGGCAACATACCATAGCTCATCAACACACAAAGTAGATCCCTTCAGTACCAGAGAGTAGTACGCTAATTTATGCTTTTTTTTTTTTTAGACCAAAAAGATGTTTGCCTTTAGCCAATATTTTCTTTAGATTGATGGAGGCCTGACAGCTTCCTGTACATTAATTGTTTTTAAAAACATGAAAAAACATAAGAATTGGGCAGCCAACATCAGACCTATTGGTTTTGCCAATGCCTGTTTTTCATTGTTAGTGGGTGTAGTCTCAGGGATCTATATTGATTTTTGAAGTTAAGAAGTGTTCCCAAAAGTGAATGTTCTAATGGGCATTAATAAATATTATTTTAATAACTATGGACCTAAATGTATTTGTCTTTGACTGGATTCACTACTTACACTGCTCTTCACTATTTGATAATGACTGATTTCAGAAAAGGTAGTAACACTATTTAAAACATGAATCCATGCACAGTTTACCTATCCTAACTAGGTTAACAGATAGGTCATTCATGGAAGAGTGCTGTTTCTCCTGGAGTGGATTCCTAATCAAAGATTAGTTATGCTTTACAATAAATAACCAAAGATATAGGCAATTATTCATACGTGTGGTTAAAGTATCCAGCTTCCTTATTTCTACCAATTTGGGAGTATACATTAAGGGCCTCATTACGATATTGGTTGGAAAGGCTCCGAACGGCATTCGGTTCGTCCAAATCCGATTTGGAACCCACCTTTCCGACCGACTTGGAAACCCATCCGACAGACCGATTACGATAGTCGGAAATTGTTCGGACTTTCCGAGCCGGCTCGTACAGGTCTACGGACCGAATTTCTGACAGACGGATTACGATGTCCGATTCAGACGGCCTTTCCGATTCGGTTGTTCGGACACGGATCGGCTGTCGGAAACAGACTTTGGGTGCCCATAGCACGACCCCCTTCACCCGGGGGCCTCCAAACGGGGCCCATGAAAGTACTCATTGGACCCCTCTTTGCAGCCATGCACAGTGTGGCAAGCACCATGGGGTGCCCACCACAGGGTGCAAAGTTTTCCGCACCCACACCTTTCTTCAAGGGGAACCTGTGTAGTCGGTCTGAACACGGGCTCCCACTGAAGTCAATGGGAGTCTGACCGACTGGTGTTCAGAAGCATCGTAATCGGTCAGTCGGACTCCCCGAATCAGATTCGGTCGGAAACCATTCCGAGACCGAATCGGTTGGAATACTTTCTGACCAACATCATAATGAGGCCCCAAGTATGAAAAAACATTATCCTCTCTAGATTTATTCATTAGTGACTGTAAAAATGGAAATTGGTCTTTTGAAAGAATTGTCTAAATCCATTTCTGTTAAGGTCACTACTCCAAATTACTGTACAATATGTCATGACTTTGAATTCAACTGTGTCTTAAATGTTGTTAACTCTTACACGTCAAATGGCTAAAGCAAAATTGTCTGGCCTTGTTGCAGGAGAATATTTATTAACTAGAAGCAAACTTGTCTCCTAGTAATTCTTGCGGAATAGAGTCTGAAACACCGATGTGAGCACTCAGTAATGAGATTAAACATCTGAAGAAGTGCCTTTTTGTTTTCCTACCGCAGCGTGTCTATCTATTATCAATCGAAACTGGTCTGGAAAAACACATTCTAATGTAATGCTATAAACGTAGATGCCTAATGTTCACAAACCAGATAACTAACTTTTTCATATGGCTTTGACTCCTGAGCTGGCGAAATAAATAATAACGGAAAACTTCAAAGTAGCGTTTACATTTTGCAAACAGTTCTTACGTAAAACAAAAAAGCCAACTAGAAGAGAAAAGCAATGAAGTAAGCAGAACTAGAATTTTAGACAACAAGGATTTTAGAAGAGATACTGGCTAGAGTAGCTATTTACTTTTACCCTAAAAGGTAGGTTCGGCACAATCTTGTTTCCAAATTACTGGACGAACAGGTCCAAGAGGCTTACACTATGTACTGTACTTACTCTCTACAGTAATCTTGGATTCTGTAACAAGAACCACAGTATATCAGGAGTTGTCACAGTAAGCATAATCACCTGTGTTCACTCTTAAATGTGTATTAATTTGATGTACTTTACATGTATCTAGTCATTAAAGCTTCTCGCTGAGAGCAACACCCTTACACCGGGAGCTATCATCTTTGCATAATTTGAATGTTGCAACGAGCTTTCAGCAATCTCTTGGCTAACATTGTACAAATGGTTCCATGTGTTTGACTACGAATAACCTAGCGTAGAAACAGACTACTACACAGTACCTGAAATGGCCGCCTGCATCCAGTAAATGATGGTGAACTGCTCCTCTGTCATTCCTTGCAGGACTCTCAGAATACGTGCCAGGGCTGACTATATCCAGTGCCTGCCTGCCGGTTTCTCCATCTTCTCTAGAGAGCATTTACTGTATCTCGGGCGTTACTTTGAATGTCTCTGTTACTACCAGGCAAACTCAAAAGAGCAATTACAATGGATGATTGTATCCTGTGCACGCATGCGAATACTCCTTTGTCACTCTCACTCTTAAGTGGACTTTAGAGAGTATGTACTGTACAGCTTGCATTGTGGCTGTCTGTACCCAAGGCACACATGTAGGTTGCTCTCCTGTCATTCCTAGGGGAACTTTAAAGAGGATTTACCATGACGGCTTTAACCAGTGCATCCCTGTGGACAGTAGCTCTTCTGTTCATGGTGGACTCCATAAAGCATTTACCATAGTTAGCAAACACATGAGTCTGGCCTGGAACTATTAATTGAAGGCAATAAACCGCTTAGTGTGCTATAGGCTCCAGATTTGTGAATTGCCTCATGTTTGGGTCTCCTTCCTTGGCAGATTGCTTCATTTCATTTTTGCAGGCCTAACTGCTCAATTGGGACCTAGGGCCCTGAAATGCTGCAAGCGGAACATGCCTGTGAGTCACTTGTGTCACTTAAAGGTGGTCCCCACAGAGCACGTACTATGGCTAGGTTGCCTTCTCAGCCATGAGAGTGGATTACTTCTAAGTCCTTCCTGCATCTGCAATTTTGATCACCATAGTCGAACACCCCTTCTTCATACAACTACCTCTGATTCCCACATCCAGGATAGTTGATTACATCTTGCCTGTCAGGAAGAACTCTGGCAAGATACAGTCTTTACCCTGCACTCTTGATCCTCAACAGCAAATTCCCACGCTGGCCCCTTTTTACTAGTTTACCCCACGGCACATCACACAGGTAAGTAGATTTTTTTTTAAATTTCAAATAATATGGCACTTAAAGAAAGAAAAAAAGGAATTTAAGAGTTATGAGATGCGTAAGAGTTAAGGGATGTATAAGGCTAATGAAGAGTGGAAGCAAGGTTTATTTTTGGATTCAGGTGTGGCCAGAAGTAAAGAGGTAAATGTTTTTTAGGATTCAGAAGAGGTAGAGCTCAAGGGGAAAGGTTTTTTTGGGGTGGAAAGCGGATTGAGGTAAAGAGGTAAAGACTCTCTAGGGTGGCGGGGCGACTACAGGTAAACAGATTAAGGATTTTTAAGGTTCAAGGGTGGGTAGATGTATAAGGAGGTAAATGGATTTGAGGATTCAGGGAAGGATAGAGGTAAAGGAAGATTAGTTTAAAAAAACAAAAAACAAAAGGGAGTTTTGAGATGACCTCAAAAAAGAAAAAAAGATATAAATGCACAAAAGAAGCAGAACACTATAGGCAGTTCCCAGGTTTAGGGGTAGAGCAGCTCCTCCATAGAGATGGAGTACCCTACAACACCAGCAACACATAGCGAAACCCATGTCAGGTGTTGCTTTTATTCATTCCAGGTTGGCTGGGATGGTATTTATACCAATCCCAAGCTCTAATACTGTGACTGGAGTGGCAAAAGGTTTTTGTTATTTTACAGCTCGGCATGGATTGCACTGTGTTAAACCCACGCTTAAAATCAGACAACTGAGGTGAGCAGATTTAGTGTCGCTAGTGTTGTAGGGGGCTCCATATGGGAGCTGCTCTCCATCTAGACTTGGGAACTACCCGGAGTTCTGATTCTTATTTGCATAATTTATGCAGCACTCTAACTCTGGAAGGAGATATATATATATATATATATATATATAGAGAGAGAGAGAGAGAGAGAGAGAGAGAGAGCGAGAGAGAGAGTCTTGGCATTTTTTGGTTTCATAATTACTTTAGCGCTGTTGACAAATCTTTACAAACATTTCCAAAAGCAAATTAAATTCCGCTCCTTCCTGAAATGTTTTGGTGTGTTCCATCAAGCAAGGTCTGAGAAAAATAAATGGGGTGGCGCTCTGATTGGCTGACAGTAACATAAAAAAAATGTTGCTGCCAGCCATCACAAGACTCAGGGAATTAGTCCGCTCTCCTCAAGTAGGATTGGTGTCCGACTTATTCTGGACACCCCAACCCGGGTATGTTAGCCTGTAAACAAGCTAGCTCACAGTGCCACTAGAAACCCCTTTACCAAGGAGAGAATAGTTCTAGGCAACTATCGAATATGACGACCCGATCCCTCAGGATCATGGAAACAGTGTACTACTTTTTGCTCAGTCACTCATGCTCACGTCATCTCTGAGATACACAGTATAAACGGTGGGGACGTTTTTCAATGAGCATTTATTGAGCCCGCATCATCTCAGTGTAAAATAGGTGTGCTGAAACAACCATTAGACAGTAACCGATATAAATGATTATAAGCACTAACAGAGTAAGAGAAAGGTAGATTCCTACTATCGTGCTAAAACCATGAATACAGGAGAGTATATAAAATACATGACAGTAAAATGAGTACTCCTACGATACGACCCTAACTAGATGTACCCAAGTGTACCTAGCATGTACGTGGGTGTAAAAGCCAAGAATTCCTCTAGGCTAAAGTCAACCCCATTACCTGAAGTGAGAGACTGTGGGATCCCATCTTGGTCTCGAGATGGACACCCCACAAGGGACGTCAGCCCACTGCAAGTGTCTGCGTGCAGGAGCCTCAGCGTCTTGTGTCAGTGTGTTGGTACGGAAGTCCTTTTCTCCTCTGACTACCTCAGCAAGATATGGTGTATATATACCCAAAGTGGTACCCCCTGGGGATATACTTTGCTGTATCATGTCGGACTAGGATGACGAAGGAATGACCCTTATACATAGTTATTATGAGACATTTAGCAAGGTATACGGAGGGTGCAGATTGCAGGACACTCTACCGGAATCCAAACTTAGCTGTTGTTCCACTGCTCTGCTTCCCTACTGACGGGGGCAGGCTGTTTAGCGAGACGCTGGTATCAATATTCTAGGCTAGTAATACAGGTTTTAATTGGTGAGAATTGTCATTTTAAATATAAATAAACTGTTTTGCCCACTTACTTGCACATTAAAAAGTTACCCACATCACCGCTTGGTGAGACAGTCACGGAACGACCGAGGAACGCGCCACTCACCGAGCGCCATTGTTGTTAGCGGTCTAGTTGCTGGCCCTATTTTAACAAGGGGAATGCAAGCGCGCAGCGCGCGCGCAGCGGGCACGCCAGAGGCAAGCCCGTCTGCGCCCGTCCGCGCCTTGGTCGCGCCTAGCGCCCCCCACGCTGGTGTATCCAGTACAGGTCGGATCTGTTATTCGAGGGACAGTCTGCTCAATATCGGTAAGGTTGGACGGGGGGGGGATCTCTATTGAACTTGATATGTGGCTTGATCAACAGCAGGTCCCTGATAAAGCATCATCAGGAGATTTTCGACCTGCTGGAAGATCTGAATCTGGATTTCCTTTTCATTACCGAGACCTGGATTACCCCAGACTCCCTGGTGGAAATCGGGTTTGCCTGTCCACCAGGCTACAAAATTCTTCATAAACCCCGCTTAACAGGAAGAGGAGGAGGAGTAGGGTTAATATTCAAAGAGAAATGGGACTGTGCACTGCTGCAGGTAAATGAGATAGCTGGGCACGAACTTTTGGGTTTTACTTTACAAGAACCCAAAGGGAGAGTGCTGACTGGCCTGGTCTGCTACAGACCCCCGGGCCCTGATCATCAACAACAGGCCCTACTTGACACAATTGCCGACTTAGCACTAACACATTCTAGATTGCTAATACTTGGTGATTTTAATCTCTGGGAGACAGGGAGCCTGGGGAATCATCTTCAAGCTCTCTGTCAAACCTGCGAAAACTGCGGCCTATTTCAACACATTCAAGAGCCAACTCATCAGGGAGGACATGCGCTTGACTTGGTCTTCGCCAAGCAGTCCGAGCTTGAGGTGTTGAACATATCCCCGCTAAGCTGGACAGATCATTTCTTGATACGCTTTAGGATCACTATATCTAGAGCTTCTCCGACAGGGAAAAAACAAGCTTCCTTTCGATGGGGCCGAGATTGGTCAAAATTGCCTAATGAGAGTCTAGTCTCTCCTTTCACTGAGCAATATCTACATGATCCTGATGTCTCAGTAGAGGAGAACTATAATAGTTACAGCAATCTCATAAACAACACTCTCGATGGCTGCATTCCCAGGAAAAGACGTAAAATCAAGGCCATACCCTCTGCACCGTGGTTCAGTGAGGAATTGAAAAAGCTCCCCTCTGCCCGCCGGCAGGCAGAACGAAGATGGCGGAGGTCATACTCTGAGTCAGATAAAACAGCGTCCAGATTAGCCCAAGCCCAAGCTAATCAAGCCATCAGGGGAGCCAAGGCACAGTTTTATGCCAACTCTATCTTACAGGCGCCCAATAGTACTAAGGCTCTTTTCAAAATTGTTAAAGACCTTAGTAACCCTGGGTGTACGGCTAATGGAATCCAGTCATCACAAAGGCTCTGCAATGATATTGCCGCCTTCTTTACTGATAAGGTGGCCAAAATTGTGGGGGGCTTTGTTTCTGACTCTAAGGGTTCACCATTAACTATTAAGGATAACAGATCAAACACATCACTGGAATATTTCCAACCCCTCACAGAGGATCTTTTCAACAGTTTAGCACTGGAGGTCTCATCTGGATCACCTCTTGATCCCCTTCCTCATAAAATCTGGAAGGATTACGGCCCCATCCTTTTTCCAGCCTTACGGTTCATCTGTTGCCAATCCTTGAATGAAGGAGCGGTACCAGGTGCCTGGAAACAAGCGATGGCGACCCCCCTGTTGAAGAAGCCATCTCTGGACCCTTTGCTGCCAGCTAGTTTTCGCCCCATATCCTTGCTGCCTTTTCCTATTAAAATCTTGGAAAAACTGGTCAGTAGGTCTCGGTCATGCTATTTAGAGGAGAATCTTCTCCTGGACAGGGACCAGTTTGGGTTCCGGCCAGGGCATGGGACGGAGACCGCTCTGATCACAATGATGGACAAGTTGAGAATGCGAGCCGACAGTGGGACCTCTTCAGTGCTGGTCCTACTGGATATGTCGGCCGCATTTGACACGGTCAATCACGCAGTACTGGTGGCAAGACTAGAGAGTATTGGAGTGAGGGGATGTGCCCTGAAATGGTTTCAATCTTATTTGTCAGGTCGACAGCAGGCGGTCAGTATGGTGCCATATGTCTCCTCCTGGTCCCCAGTATGCTCTGGAGTAACCCAGGGCTCAGCAATCGGCCCGATTCTTTTTAATGTCTATCTAAGCCCTTTGATCCCCATCATAAAATCTTTTGGGATTGATGTTATCAACTATGCCGATGACATTCAATTGTCTTTTTCCATCCGAGGAAAGCATGCAGTATCCATGAGTTCCTTTCAGGCGTGTATGGGGCAGATCTCAGACTGGCTAGGAGCTAATTCTCTCCAGCTCAATGCGGGGAAAACAGAGCTGCTGTACTGTGGTGCAGCGAGACTGTCCAGACAACTAATAGGTGAATTCAGGTTCGGACCAGAGGATGCCCTTATAGAGGCATCCAGGACGGTGCGCAACCTGGGAGTCATGTTTGATGAAGACCTTCAAATGAAAACCCAGGCCAATAAAACAATTGGCATATGTTTTGCACTATTGAGAGCCCTCCGTCAGATCCTTCCTCTACTATCTAGTGAAGTGAGGCCTTTGGTGGTCCGTAGCATCATCATGAGTAGACTGGACTATTGCAACTCCCTGTATCTGGGTGCTCCCAAGTACATTCTACAGGGGTTGCAAAGAGTCCAGTCTATGGCAGCTAAATTGGCCCTTAAGAGACAGCGTAACTCCTCCGCGACGCTGGCACTGAGGGACCTACACTGGCTTCCTATCAAGGACAGAGTCAGTTTTAAATCTCTATGTCTTGTCTTTAGAGCGCTCCATGACTCAGGTCCGCTCTCCTTACAAGAACGGCTGACCTGGTATGCGCCCAAAAGACTCCTCCGGTCCGCCAGCCAAAGCCTGGCGTCTGTTGCCAGAGTTAATTCGACAAAGCTAGGGGGCAGAGCTTTCGGCCTGGCAGCAGCCTGTCTATGGAATGAAATTCCCCTAACCCTTAGACAAGTAGACTCTTTACTGTTATTTAGGAAGAACCTTAAGACCTGGCTATTTGCCAGAAACAGCTAGTAGGTTTCCCGTTTAGTGGCCGAATCGATTGGTTGCCTTATGTCATCATGGTCTCTATGCGCCAGGATACCCGTGGGGTGATAGTTGCGCGATATAAATATTTTATACAATACAATACAATACAATTATGCAGGAGATGGTAGGCCTGCTGTCCTGCTGTGATTCCAAGAATCCTCACGCATAATGAATGAGGCTAAAGCTTTTCGTAGAAATCCCCATGTCATCTTTGGACACTGCTGTAACTAGGTAAAAGGTTAGTATTAAGAACCGTTATGTAGTGTAATGGTAGAGACCCAGTCCATCTCCCGGTGGTTAGCATATATTATTGTAGAGGTGCAGGGCATTTGCCCCCACCTCCCTGAGACAAAGGTGACCTATATTCCTCAGGGCTGAATTAGCCCCACCCCCCACTTCTCAAGCCTCTAAAGGCCCTGGGAACCTCATCCCCCGGGGCTGAGTAATAAAATAAAGGGAGGGGGCTCGCAGCCCTCCCTCTCGGAGCCTATATAGGACGTGGGACTCCCTCCCCCAGAACGAAATGCAAACAAAAGGGAAGGGGTCCCCCCTCCCGAGTCTCAAAAAGGCCCTGGGGGCCCAAATCCTAAGGGCTGTTACTTGAATTAAAAGGGAGGGGTGCCACGTGGCCACCCTCCATGAGCCTTTGAAGGTTCACCAACAGTGTCCCAGGGAGCCCACACTTGGAACACAGCAGTATCTGTCCCTGCATTAGCAGAGCAGGGAAACGTGTGTTTGCTCACGTCTGGTGGAAGCACTTTTAAATCCCCTACCAAACAGGAGCAAACTCAGTCTGGGAGCAGCCTTGTGGTCTGTTTGCATGCCCACACTGATGCGGGCAGGAAAACATAACTTATACCGCTCCCGCCCAGAGGGAGCAGGCATAAAAAGCTGGTTCCTCTTCATGCGGGAGCAATGCTGGCTTCAGCACCAAGCGACGATCCGGCAGGACTGGCCCCTAGGCTTCCATGTGAACCCAAACGTGTGCTTGGGGGATGGGGGGTTCACTACAGGACCTGGCTGCTGGCCGGCCATGCGCAGCAGAGGGTTGGCTTTACGTATGGTGATACAATATTACTATAGGTTACAGTGACAACATTAACGTTTTGACCTAAAAAACAAAACAAGAAAATACAAAGTCATCAGTTATAGTTCGCGGAGCGAACTTTAACTTGTGCCCCTGCCAAGCACTGCTTATGACCTCACATATTACATCACTGATGACATGTTCTATGACTTTATTTAGGACTTAACAGATGACAACTCAAATTACATCAGTGATGACATCGCTGTTGACATCATCCAAGCTTCTTTTGCACACATTGCTCTATAAACTGATACAGCATTAGAGCTATGAATGTAAGTTCAAAATAGCTTAGAATAATATAGAGCAGCATTAATGCTATCATGGATACAATGTCTATAGGTGAAGTAAGCTTCTGTTATGTGCAACATTGATGCAAAACCATACACTTCATGGGCAGCAGAGTTCATGTTGACTAATAACCACAGATAAAAGGGTAACCTCTTCAGAAAAAAACAGGTACTTCCAGATACTAAAGCCCTGTTACATAACTAATGCCCTACTACAGACAGTCCTTACCTGAATAAAACCTCTCACAGCAACCAAACATACAGTGAGATATGAAGTAGGTATCAGTAGAAAAGTGGGTACCTTAAACAGTGTTTGTTGTGGAGACGGTTTACTCTGTACCACACTGTTTTCAGACAGTGAAACTCATGCGGAATACACCGCAGAGTATTAAAAGTGATCTACTAAGAACAATGTACACTCTATACAAAACATGTTCAAGGAGAGACTACTCACTTAAAATAACCAAGGTCTGAAGGTTCTAGAGATCAGACTTCATACTGTGGTGAAAACTTTACAGATAGCCCATATTCTGAAGCAAAACAACAACATGTAAATAGGTTAGTACCTGGGGCACTCAGCCTTCTATGTTATTTAGAAGTGGTCATGCTGAGACAATTCTAATTACTCAAGGCTGCTTACAATACTTAGTATGTAGTACGTAGAATCTTTGCCCTGTTGAAAACTTTTTCTGCAGTACCAAAAAACGTGTGTGGAACATACTGAGCACTAGTCAGCAACTGTCACCTGCACACAGAGTTACTCTTAAATATAAAGATTTATAACGTGTTCCATTCCTCTACACACCTATGATGCATTAGGAGCACATGCATTTTGAAAAGTAATATGTTAGTTACTGGCCACTATATAAACTAAAAAAAAACAAAAAAAAACACACACACAAATACACCCATTGGATGATATCATCAGTGATGTAATCAGTGCTGTCATCAATGGCATTTAAGAAGTCATAAGTGATGTCATCGAACATGTCATGAGTGATGTAATATGTGAGGTCCTAAGCAGTGCATGACAGGGCGAAAGTCATACTTAGCTCTGCTACCTATAACTGGTGAATTTGTCTGTTTTTTGTGTGTTCAAAACGTTAATATTGTCACTGGCATATTCACTTAACTATAACATCACTTTAACCTTTATTTTTCAGTGAATATATATATAAATATATATATATATCCAAACCCAACTCCTCTGCTTCTCTGCAGAAAGAAAAGCACACACGGGTTCAAGGGTCGAAGCTGCTCTTTAATGTGACGGCATGACGCGTTTCGTAATCCAAACTTCCTCAGATGCCGCAAATGAAGAGAGCCATTGGAGGCTTGAAACGCGTCTGCCTGAGCGTTTCAGGAACTTTGAGCACTACGCGCCTTTGAAAATAAAGCCTTTGTCAATTTTACCCCGGAGCTGTATTGCGCTTTTTCTTCATGGGAGGAAGCTTTGGTTTGGATGTTAAGTCAGCAAGCAGGTCGCTGACTAGCAATACACCCTCTCGTTCTGGAGCACCGTGAAGAGACCAGCACGTTGTGGATTTCTTGCATGGACTGCATCAACACGGCGCCCCCCCAGCTGCCCAGACAGCCACATGGTTTGACAAGCGGCAAGGGGAGAGAGTAGGCGAAACGATTCGCCTGACAAGGGGTTGGCAATAGACTTTGTCCCATACCGCTGGGCATCTGAAGCTAACGTGTGGAACACAACCAACTTCGTTGGGGCATCACTTGTTGTTAGGAGAAACGCTGTTACTACACAGACACTCCATGTGAACTACACTAACCAGCATGCATCTGCTCAGCAAGGTGTGAGCTCAAGGGGCTAGCACACCTTCCATTGGAGGAGGAGTGATGACATCACAGAGGGAGCGGTCTATTTCACAGCTGCATCTTGTTGGACCCCCTTACAGAGCACAGAAGTTCGTGAAACCGGCACTGAAGAGAGCCATTGGAGGCTTGAAACGCGTCTGCCTGAGCGTTTCAGGAACTTTGAGCACTACGCGCCTTTGAAAATAAAGCCTTTGTCAATTTTACCCCGGAGCTGTATTGCGCTTTTTCTTCATGGGAGGAAGCTTTGGTTTGGATGTTAAGTCAGCAAGCAGGTCGCTGACTAGCAATACACCCTCTCGTTCTGGAGCACCGTGAAGAGACCAGCACGTTGTGGATTTCTTGCATGGACTGCATCAACACGGCGCCCCCCCAGCTGCCCAGACAACCACATGGTTTGACAAGCGGCAAGGGGAGAGAGTAGGCGAAACGATTCGCCTGACAAGGGGTTGGCAATAGACTTTGTCCCATACCGCTGGGCATCTGAAGCTAACGTGTGGAACACAACCAACTTCGTTGGGGCATCACTTGTTGTTAGGAGAAACGCTGTTACTACACAGACACTCCATGTGAACTACACTAACCAGCATGCATCTGCTCAGCAAGGTGTGAGCTCAAGGGGCTAGCACACCTTCCATTGGAGGAGGAGTGATGACATCACAGAGGGAGCGGTCTATTTCACAGCTGCATCTTGTTGGACCCCCTTACAGAGCACAGAAGTTCGTGAAACCGGCACTGAAGAGAGCCATTGGAGGCTTGAAACGCGTCTGCCTGAGCGTTTCAGGAACTTTGAGCACTACGCGCCTTTGAAAATAAAGCCTTTGTCAATTTTACCCCGGAGCTGTATTGCGCTTTTTCTTCATGGGAGGAAGCTTTGGTTTGGATGTTAAGTCAGCAAGCAGGTCGCTGACTAGCAATACACCCTCTCGTTCTGGAGCACCGTGAAGAGACCAGCACGTTGTGGATTTCTTGCATGGACTGCATCAACACGGCGCCCCCCCAGCTGCCCAGACAGTCACATGGTTTGACAAGCGGCAAGGGGAGAGAGTAGGCGAAACGATTCGCCTGACAAGGGGTTGGCAATAGACTTTGTCCCATACCGCTGGGCATCTGAAGCTAACGTGTGGAACACAACCAACTTCGTTGGGGCATCACTTGTTGTTAGGAGAAACGCTGTTACTACACAGACACTCCATGTGAACTACACTAACCAGCATGCATCTGCTCAGCAAGGTGTGAGCTCAAGGGGCTAGCACACCTTCCATTGGAGGAGGAGTGATGACATCACAGAGGGAGCGGTCTATTTCACAGCTGCATCTTGTTGGACCCCCTTACAGAGCACAGAAGTTCGTGAAACCGGCACTGAAGAGAGCCATTGGAGGCTTGAAACGCGTCTGCCTGAGCGTTTCAGGAACTTTGAGCACTACGCGCCTTTGAAAATAAAGCCTTTGTCAATTTTACCCCGGAGCTGTATTGCGCTTTTTCTTCATGGGAGGAAGCTTTGGTTTGGATATATATATATATATATATATATATATATATATATATATATATATATATATATATATATATATATATATATATATATATATATCCAAACCAAAGCTTCCTCCCATGTATATATATATATATATATATATATATATATATATATATATATATATATATTCACTGAAAAAACCATAGGTTTCACACACGTTATAGTTAGGAATTAGCATTTAAAAAACCTTGTAAATTCACTGAAAAAACCATAGGTTTCACACATGTTATAGTTAGCTGGACATTTTACTCATAAAAAACCAATGAAATTCCCCCGTTATAGTTAGTGCAGGCAACTGTAACTCACGCGACCGCAATCCTCTGCTGATGCTAATACTGTATTTAGACACTTATTTGCCCATGTCTTCTTCCATTAAATTTTAGCTATACATATATTACAAATATTTTTTTTTCATAAAGACACATATGTCATCAGCAGAGGATTGCGGTCGCGTGAGTTATAGTTGCCTGCACTAACTATAACGGGGGAATTTCATTGGTTTTTTATGAGTAAAATGTCCAGCTAACTATAACATGTGTGAAACCTATGGTTTTTTCAGTGAATTTACAAGGTTTTTTAAATGCTAATTCCTAACTATAACGTGTGTGAAACCTATGGTTTTTTCAGTGAATTTGTACGGTTTTTTAAATGCTAAGTTACTTTACGCCATTCGTGGCGTGCGCGCCCACTTAACGCAGTTCGTTCCGTGCGCGCACGGTGCGCTTCGCGCACAGTGAGCACGCGGTGCGCTTCGCGCGCCCACTTTACGCAGTTAGTGCCGTGCACGCACGGTAGGCACGCGGTGCGCTACGCGCACCGCGTGCCCACGTTACGCTGGATGGGCCATGTACGCACGATGCGCTTCGCGCACCGTCAGCACATGGAGGACATATTATGCGCTTCGTTGTGAAAGGTTATCTTTTACATGTTCCATTGATTGATATGCCATGCACAAAAGGTGCCCTGCGGACACCTTTTACACACGGGGTGGGGATAGTGTGGATAATTTTTTTATTTTAATTAATTTTTACCGTACGCGTACGATAAGCGTAATCGGCGTTTTTTCTAAAAAAAATAAAATTGGATTTTTTGACTTGGGGGTTCGTTTGGGACACCTTAATCAAGGCTAGGAGGTTAGGAGCTGTCTAAACAGCCCCTTTACATGTTTTTAGCCTTTGTTTTTCCTCCCCCCCCCTCAGAGTGCGAGAGAGAAAATGGCGGCCGCAGCTTCCTGGTTTCGACCGATTCGAATGTTTACTGAGATCTAACAGCCAATCAGAATCGCGCTCGCGCACGGCACCGTACGCGTACGGTAAGCTTACCGTAAGCGCACGGTAAGCGCACCGTAAGCTGCCACAGATATATATATTGATTTAAATGCTATTGTCTCAGGAACTACTGAACAGATTTACACCAGACCTACAAAAGGCACTTCCTTGACCTGTAGACTACCTCTCTGCCAAATTTCAAGTAACTCTGTTCAGCCGTTCGAGCTGTAGCTGTGTCTAAAGGTCCTATGGAAAAATGCATGGGAAAAACGCGTTTTGGGACCCCCCTTTTTTCTCAGCCCCCGCTTGACGAATCCCCCCCGAGACTTTCAGGGTAGGAGCGTAGCGTAGCGTCCCATTAGTTTTGAAAATTTCACGAGGATTCGTCGACCGGCACCAAAGTTATTCCAAATAGAATGTTGCGGTTTTCCTATGGAAACAGGGTCCTAACTATGACTATCTACTGGCGACCGCCAGTAGATATATATATATATATATCTGCAAACTGTTCTGATTTCTTTTCTTGGTACGCCGCCTACTGTCCTCCCTTAATGGGCTTTACTCTTAAATCTAAATATTGGGTAAAGAGCAGGTGTTGATTGGAGGACCCAGAGTTATCTCTTGCTTCCCAAACTGATCTAATAACCAAAGCCCATTTACATCATCTTACGTTTCGACACTTATTGTTCTTGTCTTAAACTTCTCACAGTAAATCGCTCTTTTGTCCGATCTCAATTACACAGTCAGTCTCAACTAGCTCATCCTTCCAGTAAAATGTAATTCTGGCTTATAGTCAATACAGAGCGCAGCAGTCAGGCTGGTCTTTGAAATGAGGAAAACTCACTCTGTGTCGGCAAAGCATCAGAAAAAGAACAAAGCGGTCTGCTCTCTGAAAAGGATTTACCATCACAACTAGCTTTGTTCAACATGGAGAACCACTCTGCAGCATTCTTCTTTGGAACCTCTGCTGCAATTCTAAATTCAATCACACAAGTTTACGCTTTTTAGCCAGGCCAGAAAATCTTTGTTTTAGGCTCTGGAAGCATGAAACGCTCTGTGGCTGCAAGAAAGCTATCTATTCATTTATCCTTATTTCATTGTTCCAAAAAGTACTTTTTGAACAATAGGAGCTGTGGGTTGCCCACTTTCTCTGGGGGTGATTTACTGTCCTAACATTAGGAGAACTTCTTTGGAGGATGTATGATCACACTTTTAAAAAACAAACTTGGAATGCTCTACCTCCATCTCAAAAAAGTATCTATTCACTTACTGTTCCACCATCAGCATACAAAATGGCTCTTTGAAAAGTAGGGTTGTGAATTTACAGAGTTCTCTTAAGGTTAATTACAAGTAAAGGTTTCCTTCAATAGTCCTAACCTACCCTCGGAAGGTATTTGTAGGTACTTTATAAAAGGAAACTCAGATACATGGAAATAATATACTGTGTGTTGAACAGGAGTTATATTGAAATATTGCACTGTGTGAAGCAGTGGAACCTTTGCTAATGACTGTACAAGTGACTGTACAAGTATGAAGTGTGAAACCAAAGTGTATTGTTTGTTTTCTTTTTCTTAATTAAGAAAAACTTCAATATTATACTTTAAAACTTTCCTCCTGCAACACACAAGAGAAGTACAATACAACATTTAACAAAATATACATAATACATTATTTGACAATATACCTCCCAATTCCCAAAAGGTGAGGTTACATTTTCTGTGCAGTAGTATTACTGGTGTTATGTATAAGACCATAAAACACTTTACAGATACAGCAAGACTTACCTATGGCTAAAGTCAAGACCTTTAACTTGTTTTGCACCAATCTGACCACTTCACTTTTCTGCAGTGGTGTTGCTCTACAAACGATGACAGTTCGACAATGCTTGGTGAGCTGCAGGAATTTACTTTGTAGACTCTCATGCAGTGCAAATTCGAGTGTCTTCCCATCAATTACTAAACCAATGTGCATTTCTGGAATTAGAGCCGAGGAAGGCAGGTTCAGACTCAAAGGAGGTTTTGGATTGAGGCCCTTAAGAGGAACATTTCTTTCAATTCCTTCCATGATCCTGTCCATCAATACGTCACAAGAATTCTTTGCAAGGTGGGTAGGCAAAGAAAAGACAGAGTACAGTTAGAACATTTGGGATGATGTGTCATTGCTATATTAACCCAGGCATCTTAAATAGCAAACATACAAGAAACAGTCAAGGAATGATTGAGAGTTCAGAATTATCTGAACAGACAGGTGGATCTTGGCTATCACAATATATTATCAATAAACTATGAAAACAGGGCTTTTATTTAAGAGACATAATTGCATTATTATGTGTTAGGTACACATTTAATTGCCATTTAAAGTGAAACATACAATAAGTAAACAGGGAAAAGAATAAAACATTTTAATTATAGATATTTACACTTTATTAAAAATAGTAACAACAGGCACTAAGTGTCAATAAGAACCCTCGAAGCTCTAGACTGGGACCTAGGCGCAATTTCAGGCAGACCACAATGGAGTGCCGGTCAGATATCAAGCGGGTTCGTTCCAATCTTAGATTTGACTTTTTTACCCTTCTGTCTGAATCTTTTTTTTATGGCAGTCAAAGTCCTTTAGCAGGGCACGTCTGAAACTGTATAAGAGGAAGGTGAATCAATATCGGGCACCTTTGCAGAGTCCCAACTTTTCAGGGTTTCTGGAGCAAGTCCTCTAGGTCTTTTCTAAAGTGCCCAGTACCTCAGAGACAGCACTAGGGGGTCAGTAGAGGCCACCAGCAAATACCAACTATGACTGGTCACTCAGGAAAAAGACGCCTTCCAGCTTGTTGTGCCCTGTAGCAACACAATAGGCCACCCAACTGACTCTTGGAGTCCACTTCATTGTCCTGGGTACAAGAGGGATCAGCTTCAATCTTCTGTCCTCTTCTGATCCTCTGCAGGCCAAGAAATTGCTTTGAGGAGGTATCGTTGGGGTGCCACATTTGTAGTTTGCACTAGCCAGTGGGTGAAGGAGACTCCTAGATACTTTCAAAGCAATGGGGAAAACGTTTGCTGGGGCCAACCGTACCCACTTTTGCTGCACATTCAGCTTGCCTTACTGCGAACACTACCACAGTGCAGCTCACTAACAAAATGCAAGATGAGTGAACACTTCCTCCCAACTAGCAGGGTGGGCAGTGAAATGTACAGTCCCTTCCTTCCCATGTGTCCACTACAAACCACTTCTTGAGGTAGCCACACTCCTACTGAATTCAAACCCAGTCTGGCTAGTGTGGGCCTTGTGGATATAGGCTTTCCCTTCTTCCGGTCTCTCCTTATATGAACTATGAATGGGGCAAGCTTCACCTCTGTACCCTTCAAGCTGATGAAGCTTCTGGGTCCACCTAAACTATCAGGCATGGGCTGATAGGGACTTCATGACCCACAAACAGTCCATCCGGTCACCAGGCCTAAGCCACTGTCCTGCTTTGGGAATGGTTTTCACACCTCACTTCCCGTGCAGTTGCTGGTAGACCAATGCAAATTAGCCTCTAAGGTCTTCAGGCAGGAAAGAGAAAACTTTCTAAAAGTTACTTTTTCTAAATATGTATAACAAAGAAATTCTCCAATGAATTGCAATTTTAATAAATGTTGAGAATAACCTTAGAAGGACTATTTTAGTAGTTTCCTGCCAACAGTTGTAAATTAAAGTTTCTAATCTGTACTTCAATATTTTCTAGGATCTATTTCGAGTTCTGCCGGTAAAAATAGCTTTTTGGGTCTAGTGACTGGATGAGCGAGACCAATTTAATTTTACCTGTTCCACTTTTAAATTTCAGACACCCTACCTTGAGGATAACAAGATGCACCTAAGGAGAGAGTTATTACTTATAAGCAGGGTTTCCTACCTTTCAAAAAGGGTTAGTTTGACAGATGTGACAGAGTTCTTTAGGCTGCTACAAATGGCAGGCCTGAAGCTATGTTTAACAGGCCAACTATGTGGCTGGCACCATAGGTGCTGCGTAGAATGGTGGCATTTCATTTATAGACCCTGGGTACATTTCTACTATATATACTAGAGACTTATTGGTCAGAGGAATATCAGGGATAATCCAAATTAGCCATCTTTAAAGGTGAAGGAACATGCTACTCCTGGTTAGCAGGGGTAAACTGCACAAAGTTAGAAAACAGCAAACATATAATCTCAAAAAAGGTAGAAAATGTATTGTGATGATGCAAAAAGGTGGATTTGCTTCTGTAGGCATGGGAATGTCCCCTGCATGGAAATGGACATGCACCCCTGCCCACCCAACTGTACTGATGTTAGGATTCCTAATGCTGATTTTAGTAGTCCTAGGAAAACACGGATCATGCATGTGCACCATGACATAAACCTGTCTCACACATTGCGATCTTGATGCACCAGGAGTGGCGCCCAAAGCACTACTCTAATGGTGGTAGAAGGCTACTGCCTGCAGTAGGAGCTAAACAGCACAAGGGCAGTGGTGGCAGCGTATTTGTGCAGTTATCAGTATAAGTGAACAAGTCCTTTTTAACCTGTGCCACTGGAGTGAGGCTGTCATCTGCCAAGCAGCCAGATGGGCTGTGTGAAGAGGGGTAGCACTGCAAGACTTCTGCCTGTGACCAGGACTGGGGGCCAAGGCCTGCTAGCCTCCTTGCTGGGTGAGGGAACATTACCCAGGGAATTCAAGACCACCTGTCCTGGGGCCTGAAGATACAGCACCTACCTGCTTTCCAAGATCAGTATCCTCTTTGAGGAAGAGGAAAGCATTGGAGGGTGTAAGATAAAGTGGGAAGCTCTGATGGGTGATCACCTGTGCGAGGTGTGAATAAATGGCTACTGCACCAATGTGGTTATTTCCATAGTTCAGGACTGAGCCAGCGACCCCCGAATGCCAGGAGAGCGCCACTGTGAATACAGCCACTGGAAAGACTGCTGTGTGGTAAGGGCCCAAGCCTTGCGTTGTAGCAGTGTGGCAATTCTGTATGCCAGGAAGGGCCACCTTGTGAGACTGCCGTACTGTAAGGGCCAAAGCCTAGAGTGGCAACAGTATACCAGGAGGGGGCACCATGGATACATTTGCCATGCTGACTGGGCCGAAGCCAGTGGACAGCAAGCTGTAGAGAACTGTAGGTTACCGGGAGCAACAAAGACTGCAACTTGCTCAACCCCTTGGATAAGGATGCAGTGAGAGCACCATCAGCAAAGTGAGGGACCCACAACAGGATTGTCATAGCCATCCCCTTCTCTCTCACTATCGAGAGTGAGTAAACACTTACCCCGCAGGAGAAGCCGCAGGAAACCTGCAGCCGCCGGAGAAGCACATCCGTGGGGGAAGAACCTGCACTTACAGAGTGTAGCAGCAGAGTCTGCATACAGCCAACTCATCGGGCTTGGGCTGCAGCTGTTAAGATCACCCACGGGTGAATCACACACTAGGACTCCAAACGCTTCTCTCCAGCCGGTGAGAGTGACACTTGTTTTGGGTCTGATGTCACTGGGGCAACTTGCGGCTAAATCGAACATGTGTAGTCTGGAAACCTACTGACTTAAAATCAAAGTCATTGTCTACTCTTGAGACTCTGACTACTAGTGAGGCATACCCTGGATGTTATCAATAGTGAACGGTGAATAACAACGATCGCCAATGTAAGGATTTCGTGGGACAGGGAATCGCAAAAGAGAAACTAGAGCCCAGAGATCAGTGTTACTGCCTTATTCTTCCTATGTGTGGTATGCGGTAGAACTAAAATACTTCTCTTTTGTTATAAAAGTGAGTATTTGACTGGATAATGATTTGATGCTGCGCCTGAACACATTTTGAGTTGTGAGCCAGTTTTCATTAATCTGAATCTACACCTTCCCCCGCCCTGATGAATCCTTGGGACTGCTTCGATCACGCAACCCTGAGAGTCAAGCACAGAAGAGGTACTTGGCCCAGTTACAAGGGATCCATAGTAAGTCAGGATCGGTACATCAGGAGTAAAAGGCGGCAACCACCAAGGTTGGGCCAAGTAACCCTTGCGTGCCCCATGGCCCCCAGAAAGAAATTCTGAAAATTTGCAGCAATCGATGGGGCGCCTAACGCTTAGGAGCCTGTATACAGTTGTGGCATTAGCCATTTCCAATTTGTGCCAGTAGTACAATAAGTCAAGTTTATTCTACGCACAAAGGAGACATACACTGACAATGGAATTTACCTCAGCCCCATCTCCATAGATCAGATGAAGGACTTATGTAGGAACAAAGGGTGGAGGATTCCCAGGGACAGAGGTCGTTGCTAATTTTATTAGGGATCAGTTTGCAATAATCGGTGAAAGGGATGAGGCTGCAATCGACTCTGGGGAGGGAACTATGGTAGGAACCCTGTAAGAGCGCTGTGGGATTCAAGTTCTAGGATCCCCTTAGCACAGATCTAGCCCAGACACACACGTATGTGCCCTAATGCATTTTAAAGAGTTTCACCAAGACAATCACCACCTTTAGTTTCTAGAATACCTTAGATGTGTACACCACCTCGAATTTTAGGGCACCACTGTAACCAATTTGCATGGGCTGAGACCATGAGCTTACAGCTGGTACTTCAGAAAGCTAAGGCTGAGGAAGATGAGAATGGCAGAAGTTTAAAAGGAAAAGCTAAGACTAGCTCACCAGGAACAAGAGGAGAACAGGTAGGAGAGACAGGAGGAAAGGGCCAAGGAGGAGAAACCAAGACAGAGTGAGGAGGAACAGAGAGAGTTGGAAAAGAACCAAAAGGAAAAGGAAAGAGATGAAGCGGGAAAGGATAGTTCTTGAGATATAGAGAGAGAGAGACACTTCGACGCTTAGGATGACAGCAACGACTACTTTGTCTGAGATAAGTGACTCTACATCCAGTTCAGGCCAGGCTGTGGCCAAGGTTCCGAAATATATTGTGCATGTGGAAAGTCAGGATATTTTAGAATGGTTTGTGAGCTTGGAAGTCGTATGTGAGGCACAGGCTGTCTAAGGCAGCTGCCTGAATTGGGCACAAGTCATTGGAAGGGACAACCATCACTTGGAGATTGCCTGCGACAGACAACATGGTCTATGAGTGAATGAAGGAAGTTCTGATTAGGAGGTTTGGCCTGTAGCGAGTTCAGGACCTGCAGGGATTCTAAGACTACTAGAGAGAGGATGGTGTCCCTTTGAAGCTTGGATTCATGGTGCATTGCGTGATTGTAATGAGTGGGTAGGAGGGATGGAGGCCAAGGACTTTTGGTCCATTAACCAGTTGATGGTGACAGAGTGACTCAAAGAGGAGTACTCTAACCCGCCTAGGCAATACATGTCTGATTTGACAGGGAGGGATGCAGACAAACTTGCAGTGTTAGTTGACAAGTGGTTAGGTAACAGGATTCACAAAGGGCTAGAGCATAATGGCTCGAAGCCAAAGTGGGAGAAGAACTCCCAACAGACTGATTTTCAACCATAGGGTAGCAGCTAGGGTAATTCTCATGGGACTCCAGTAGGGCCCCGGAAACATGGGAATGGTAATGGTGTGTCCACGAATGAGAAGGGAGGCTAGAAGATTTCTTCCAAGATCAAGATGGTGACTTGATTTAAGTATCAACAGAAGGGACATTAAGAGAGATTGCCAGGTCATTGCCCTTGTGCAGGACTGAGATGACGACCCCCGTATGCCGGGAGAGGGCTTCCGTGAAGATACCTGTTAAAAAGAGTGTAATGCGGTAAGAGCCGAAGCCTTGCGTGGTAGCAGTGTGGTGACCCCGTATGTGATAAGGGCCGAAGTCTTGTGCAGTAGAGGGGCGGTGACCCTATATGCCAGGAGGAGCCTCTGTGGTAACTGACTACCATGCGGTAAGGGCCAAAGCTTTGTATGGCAACCTTGTATGTCAGGAGGGTCTGCTGTGGATCACTTTGCATTGTTGACTGGGACAGAGCCCGTAGACTGCGTTCGGTGGTGACCTCATGTATTGGAGGTCGTCACCGGAATCACCAAGGGCTGCAACTTGTTTTACTTCGTTGGATAAGTGAGGATGCCGAGTGAGCACCGCCAAACTAGCGTGGGACCAAGAACAAGATCGTAGTCCCCCTCTTTCGCCCTCCCAAATCTAACGCAAGAAAATACTTACCCCGTTGGAGAAGCTGCTGGAAACCTCTGACTGCTGCAGGAGCACCACTGCAAGAGCCTGTGCCTGCTAAATGCAGCCACTGAGTAGGCGTGCAGCCAACTCATCTGACTTTGGCTGGAGCTGCTGAAGGACCCCTGGATGAGGCGCACTCCAGGAATTCTAATGCTTCCCTATTGCCAGTGCAGATAAGACTTGTTTAATTCTTGACGGCCCACTGGGAACTTGCTGCTAAATTGATTGCTTGTGCGCAGGAACACTATTAACTTTAAATCAGAGTCGCAGTGCACTCTTTAGACTCGGAATACTAGTGGGGTATACCCTGGATATTAGCAATAGTGAATGGGGAATAATCATGATTGCTAACACGAGGACTGTGTGGGACAGGATATCCCAAAGCGACAAAAGAGCCCCGACCATAGGGGAGCAGTGAGTAATTATGTGTGAATGTTGTAGCCTCGCTTTGTGTGGGGTGCAGTAGAAATAAACTACTTCTCTTCCATTATAAAGTGAGTATATGGCTGGCCAATGATTTATAGCTGCTGCTGCGTGCATTTTGAGTTGTGAGCCTGTGTTCACTAGTCTTTATCTTTCAATCAATCAATCAATCATGGAATTTATATCGCGCACTACTCACCCGGAAGGGTCTCAAGGCGCTTGGGGGAGGGGGTCTGCTACTGCTCGAACAGCCAGGTCTTGAGCTGTTTCCTGAAGGCGAGGTGGTCCTGGGTCAGCCGCAGGTGGACGGGCAGGGAGTTCCATGTCTTGGCCGCCAGGTAGGAGAAGGATCTTCCTCCGGCGGTGGCTCACTGGACGCGAGGGACGACGGCGAGGGCGAGATTCGCGGATCGTAGCTGGCGGGTGGGCGTGTAGAAGGTCAGGCGGTCGTTGAGGTACCTTGGGCCCAGGTCGTGGAGGGATTTGTGTGCGTGGGTGAGGAGTCTGAACGTGATCCTCTTGTTGACCGGGAGCCAGTGCAGGCCTCTCAGGTGGCTCGAGATGTGGCTGCGTCGTGGGACGTCCAGGATGAGTCGGGCGGAGGCGTTCTGGATACGCTGAAGTCTCTTCTGAAGCTTGGCTGTTGTACCGGCGTAGAGGGTGTTTCCGTAGTCTAGTCTGCTGGTGACGAGGGCCTGGGTGACCGTTTTCCTGGTCTCGGTCGGGATCCATCGGAAGATCTTGCGGAGCATTCGGAGGGTGTGGAAGCAAGATGAGGAGACGGCGTTGACTTGTCTGGTCATCGATAGGGAGGAGTCCAGGATGACGCCCAAGTTGCGTGCGTGGTCCGTTGGCTTGGGTGCGGTGCCTAGGGCCGGGGGCCACCAGGAGTCGTCCCATGCGGAGGGCGACGGTCCCAGGATGAGGACTTCCGTCTTGTCCGTGTTCAATTTCAGGCGACTGATGTTCATCCATTCGGCGACGTCTCTCATCCCTCCGTGTAGGCTGGCTTTGGCGGTGTCGGGGTCTTTGGTGAGTGAGAGAATCAGCTGGGTGTCATCGGCGTAGGAAATGATGTTGAGGTTGTGTTTGCGTGTGATGGCAGCGAGGGGTTTCATGTAGATGTTGAAGAGAGTGGGGCTGAGCGACGATCCTTGCGGGACTCCGCAGATGACTTTGGTTGCCTCAGAGCGGAACGGAGGGAGGCGTACTCTCTGAGTTCTGCCGGAGAGGTATGAGATGATCCAGTCCAGAGCCTTCCCTTGGAGGCCGGTGTCGTTGAGGCGTTGGACTAGGGTGCGGTGGCAGACAGTGTCAAATGCTGCGGAGAGGTCTAGGAGGATGAGTGCCGCTGTTTCACCGTTGTCGAGCAGGGCTCGGATGTCGTCGGTGGCTGCGATGAGGGCGGTCTCGGTGCTGTGGTTGGCTCTGAATCCGGACTGCGATGGGTCGAGGGATCCGTTCGTCTCGAGGAAGGTGGCCAGTTGCTTGTTGACGACCTTCTCGATGACTTTGGCGGGGTAAGGCAGGAGCGAGATGGGGCGGAAGTTCTTGAGGTGGGTCGGGTCCGCTGTTGGTTTCTTCAGCAGGGCGCTGAGCTCGGCATGCTTCCAGCTCTCCGGGAAGGTTGCTGTGTCGAAGGAGGTGTTGATGATGTCTCGGAGGTGGGGTGCGATGGTAGAGGCGGCCTTGTTGAAGACATGGTGGGGGCACGGGTCGGTCGGGGATCCGGAGTGGATGGTGTTCATCATGCGTGTCGTTTCTTCGGGGGTCACCTCGGTCCATGTTTGGAGGATGGCGGCAGGGTGCGTAGGTTCGACCGATGGGTGCGGGGGTGGTTCGCCGAAACTGTTGTGGATGTCGGCGATCTTGCGGTGGAAGTACGAGGCGAGGGAGTCGCAGAGGTCCTGCGAGGGAGTGATGTCGTTGTTGCCGGTGCTGGGGTTGGAGAACTCCTTGACGATGTTGAAGAGCTCCTCGCTGTCATGGGCATTCTTGTCCAGTCGTTCCTTCAGAGATTTCTTCTTGGTGGTGCGGATGAGCTGGTGATGTCTGCGGGTGGCGAGTTTGAGGGTGGTCATGTTGTCGGCGGTTTTGTCGAGGAGCCAGGCCTTCGAGGGTGCGGCAGGCCTTCTTGGAGTCCTTGAGTTCGTCGGTGAACCAGGGGGCCTTCTTGCTTCTGGGCCTGGTGAGTGGGTTCCTCAGTGGGGCAAGGTCGTCGGCACAGGAGGTCAGCCACTGCGTGAGGTCGAGGGCTGCTGTGTCAGGGTCCGTTGTCCTGACAGGTGGGTTCTGGCTGAGGGAGGTGGCGAGCTGGTCGACGGTGATCTTGCTCCAGTTTCTGTGGGGAACCTGCTCCGGGTGGTGGTGGACCGTGTTCTTTTTGTAGCTGAAGTGGACGCAGCTGTGGTCAGTCCAGTGAAGTCCGGTGGAGTGGCTGAAGGTGACGTGCTTGCTGGATGAGAAGAGGGGGTCGAGCGTGTGGGTGGGGGTGTTGACCAGTTGCTTGAGTCCGAGGTTGGCGAGGTTGTCCAGCAGGGCGGTGGTGTTGCAGTCGTTGTTGTTCTCCAGGTGGAAGTTGAGGTCCCCGAGGAAGATGTAGTCGGTGGAGGGGAGGGCGTGAGGGCTGATGAAGTCCGTGATGTCTTCGCAGAACTGTGCTCGTGGTCCCGGGGGTCTGTAGATGAGGGTGCCTCTGAGGGTAGTCTTGGGGTCGGTGTGGATCTGGAAGTGCAGGTATTCAGCGGCATTTAATGCGACGATGGAGTCAGTCGAGATGCACACCTCCGATGCACTAGTAGGTGGTGGGGTGTGTCTCAGCAGTAACTCCGTACCAGACCAGACGGCACAGAGTAGTGTCACTTATGCCATTCCTGCGTGCTGATATCAGTTTCTTTGTTTCTCCACCTTTAAATGAAGATCTGGAGCTCTGCTCTCAACTTAGTCTTTCTTTTGACAACTACTACATTTTTAGGACAGCATATTAAGCAACAATGTCCTCTCCTAAAACGTACAAGGTTGCAGATGAAGCACAGATTCCGCTCCAAGACACATTCTTGGTCACAAGGCCGCTCTTTCGAAAGGTCCAATGCCCAGCAGCAGTCTTCTGATAAAGTATAAACAAACAAAGTAAGTCTATGTGGGACTCGACTCCATCCTGCCACTCAAAGTCTAGCAAAAAGGCGTAAGGGCATTTATCAAAAGATTGCACTTGTCCGGTGTCACCAGAATCCAGCTCGATTCTCTGTTACTCTTGGTGTGCTCTAAATTTAACTGCCGACAGTGGTGTTCAATGCGGTCTAGCTACAGACCTTTAGTGTAATTCCAGCTGCCTCTGATTGGCCTGTAAGCCCCATGCATCTGCAGGAAGTCTCCTGTGAAACTTCCACAGGGAAGGGCACCTGTGACGCTCTCTGCCCCCTCAGGGGCCACCGCAAATCCAGTCCCAACTTCTAAAATGGTGTTAACATCAAAGCTGGTTCCTTCCATTCGACACAAACCTTGCTGGCCTTAGAGCTGGTCTCACAGCATATCTCTGACCCTGAACTAATGTCAACTCGTTTCTGGCCCATGCTATGCTATGAGATCACAAAGACATAATCATGGTTTTGCAACCAGGCTCTAATCCAGGACCTCTGCCAACCCACCAGTACTATCAGAGACTTGTAATGATGATGAGTAAGGGTTTAACCTACTTTCACCTAGTTATACGAATGATGCCTATTACTCTGAAAGCCAAAATACCACTGAGCTAGAGACATCTCTTGAAGCAGGGCTAAACATGCCAGCTAGACCGCCAACAGAA